>NW_021636608.1:0-41853 GCF_004799145.2 Neltuma alba | reverse complement strand
ATTAGTTAATATGATATATTTTTTTCTAAAATATCTTAAGTATTTTCCTTAATTCTTTCCCTCCCTCTCCTATTTAATTATTATTGGGTGAATATCAATAGGGTTAATTTGGGAAAAAAAATAATAAACATGTGAAATAAGTGTTATATATAAGATCAATATTAACTCCTTAATTAGGTCCTGATTGGAGGAGTAATATATTGATTTCTCATAAGATTTGGGCAGGCACGCCCTTTTTCTTTTTGTTTATAAAATGACGCTTGATCGATATTTTTCTATTCTTCAAAGATAATAGAACCTATGAGAGTCAAATATAAATATGCGTGCACGCACACACATATATATATGGGGAAATAGCATAAAAACTCCCCTAATATGTGAAATTGTGATTTGAGACTCTAAATTAGGAAAATAACAAATAAATATCTGGTCTCACATTGTAAATATAAATCTTGATGAAATGTCTAAAATACCTTTTTCAACCAAATGATAAAGTTTACTTTAACGAATGATAATTTCAGTAGACCAAATTAAAACTTAGTCGGGGGGCATTTCAGACATTTCACCAAGATTTTATATTTGCAATATGGGATCAGGTCTTTATTTGTTATTTTCCAAATTTAGAGTCGCAAATCACAATTTCACATATTGGGGGTCTTTATTTGCTATTTTTCCTATATATATTAAATACAATATAATCCCTTTTTTTTTATAGAAAAATCAATGTAATTCACTCCAATTCAATGAAAAAAAATACTTTTGCAATTGCCTATACTCTCCATCTATTTTTCACTTAATACCCATGCATGTTTGTTAATTACATTCTTTAAATTTGCTCTATTTCCATTAATTTCTACAGGGCTAACGGTGTGGTGGGACAGACTTAAAAGATTTAATCAAGATATAAAAACATGCACACACCAAAGTAAAAATCGAAAATAGAATATATTATTCGAAAAATGATTTTTCTCATAAAAAGCCCTCCAAACAAAAATGAAAAAGAATAATAAAATGAAGACATAGAGCCCTCCGGCAAAAATGATTACATATAAGTGTGAATTTAAATACAAGTATGAAAAAGAAAAAGGAAAATCAGGTCAAAAAAAAGAAAAGAGCGAGAGAAAGCAAAATACAAGATATATAAGGAATTTGGATGGGATGGATCCTGTACGTGCTAGTACAGCACTTGGAACACATGGAAGGCAGCGGGATTGGGAAATAGCTGCGTCAAGGCGCCAGCAAGACAGAAGTAGTTGGAGCTGATTCACGATGACGGACGGATGGTCGGTGGTTTCGCCGCTCTCCCTTTCATCTCTCCCTTCCATTAAAGTATATTCCTCAGCCGAAACTGCCCCTTCCCTAATTCCTAGTTCCTACGCATAGTGTATGTCAACTTAGTAAATTCTAACCTGCTCAGGAAATTCCATTACCTTCATACACAAGGAATAATAAATTTCATATGGTACTAATGAATTGACTTATAAATCAGATAAAAAAAATTCATTCTCTTTTTATTCTATAAATAGGACCAAAAAATTATATTGCATTTTAATTTAAAACCTCAGAAATTAGGCTTATGAGTCTTCCCACATTTATTCATTAAATCTACTAAATTCAATTATATTCTAGGGCAATGTAGCGCCTAAAATGCCAATATTATTTTTTAGGTGTATCGAACGCCCTAATCTTATTAATGGTGAATTTTATCCATACTTTTAAAATGTGGTGCAATCTCACTTTTTTTTTTTTTAAAAATCACATTATTTTCTTTTACTCATCTTAACAATTAAAATTGATAATTTTGGTTACTTTGATCATATTAGTGACAACTTTTATACAAAATAGTAAAATTACAATCATTTAAAAAAAACTAAGAAATGGATGAGATTGCATCAAATTTAATAGATAATTAGCTAAAAAGATTATGATATTAGATACACCTGAAATATACTTTTACGGTAAATTCTATGTGAAACTTCTCCGCACATTCACACGCTTGACCTCTATATATGAAATTATAATTAAAGCATAAGTGGTTGTCCATGCGTGTGTTAATAAGTGAGGAATTCTGGGGACATGACCTTTGAAGCAGAGTCGCACATTAAAGTCACCGTACCCTAACCGCGTTGGAGAATTTCAAAATAGACAGTTAAACTACCTCCAGCTAGGGGCAGCCATGGGTATCTGTGTATGTGCGTGTGTGTTCCAACTGCCGGCTTTCAATTTGAGGGATCTAGAATCCTGAATCCCATGTGTTCATCGGGCGCGTACGATAACGATGCCTTCCTGCTTGCCTGTGTCTTTGGTCATCATATCACCCCTTCTTCCCCTCCTTCTAAATTTTCACTTCCATCTTTTTCTTTTTTTCATTAAAAAATTAATTTTTTTAATCCTTATAATTTTCACTTGATTAAAACTCAATCTTTAAATTTTGCTTAAATACAATTTAGTTTCTATAATTTTTATTCAATTGATTCAAGTGCATTCATATTGTTCTGACCATTTAAAACTTCATATCTAGTTTTAATATAAAAGTTAATTAGGAGGTTGGATTCAGTGTGAAACATAGACCTCAGTTCACTTTATTTAGAAAAAAACAACATATTTATTATAAATAATAAAATTAACTTATTTTTTTAATATATGCAAATGAGTTATGTAGCTGTTAAAGACTAGAGATAGTATAATTTTATTTTTTAAAATATAAGGATTGAGTTGTATGGACTATTGAGTTAAAATTCAGTGAGTGAGTTACATGTAAATCAAAGTTATAAATAATAAGTTGCACTGAAGACGTATGATCCTTACGATATGATTTTTCTCATTCATAAATATTTGAACAATTGATATTTGCTTAAAAGGAATTGAATACTTCACTCAATCCAACTGCTATAGATATTTGGTTATATTCGACGTTTGTTGTAGGTAAGAGCATTGTTTCCTCCAAAACAAAAATATTTTTGGTTAAATTTTATGTATATATTACGTGTTTCCCCCTTCTTTGATATAAAAAAATATTACATTGCTTTTCTTGTTTATAATTCCCTTTCATACCTATTATAAGAATTTCTAACATGTTTCTTAAACAAATCTGGTCTAAAATAACAGTTTTTTTTGGTTTAATATCCTTAATAAGCTATAAAATTTTATAACTAATAAAATATTTTTTCCCTAATTAATAACTTTCATTCGAAGTAATTTTAACAATTTGTGAGAAATAATTGATTTCAACTATTTTTAATTTATAAGAATTCATTATTAATAGATGCCTGTAAATAGAATCAGACGGGCATTATGCTAGCCTTTTATTAGGTCTACCTAGTTATTTATTTGTCATTTTCGTTATCAGTATTCAGTATATAACGCTTTCAGATTGTCTCTATTTAATATTTATAATTACGGACTATATTTGTCTGAAGACATCATATTTGAAGCAAGTACTGTGAGTAGATATTATGGTTTGATGATAACGACATTGATTTATTGAAACTTGAAAATGAGTTATATGCATATTGCATCCCATAACGTGATCAAGCATGTCCACGCATGTGTTTCTTGGTTGGGCGTTCAAATATTTGCTTTGACATTAAATATCTTCAAATATTTATTGTTATAACTAAATTCTCAATCAAATTTAATAGTCAATTTTTTTCCATATTTTATTATTTACTTGAATGTAATAATGGATCATAATTATAATTATGACCAAATGAATAAATCTGCCCATAAAGTATATATCTTAAGCTTTAAATTCACAGGTAGCATGTCCCAATTGGATGTGTATGCTATAAGTTATGAATTTTTGAAGTTCAAGCAGAAAATTTGTTTTAATTTAATGAACATAAGCAGACCTAAGTTTTCTGCCTTTGATATCTTATAATAATCCAAGGGAAAATGTAGAAAAGGAGCTTAAAAATTATTAAAACTTAAATAAGAAATTCCTATAAAAATATGTTGTTATTTATAAATTAGACGTAGTTAAAACTTATTAAAGTATTAAAAAAACATGATTTAGGATTTAATAATTTTGAGGTTCTTTTTCTGTCACCCTCTCATAAACAAAACTCTTTGTAAATATTTTTTATGGTTTAATTATATTTTTAATGCCCCTGGTAAAACTCTCTGGTTAATAGTAAGCATTTCTCACTAGGCCATGTCTTTCCAATATGATCATCAACTGTTTTGTTATTCTTCTATTAATGATTTTTGAGGTCGTCTTAGAGGTTTATTCAAGGTATTATTGAATATGAAATATAAATATTTTTTTAATAGACCTAACTCTTTTATTAGACTCAACTTATGATACAATATAAATCTTTTTAGATGTGTGTTATATAAAATAAAAAAATTGTGTATATGTACAAACTAGTTGTTAAGAGAGTTACATCTATTTAAAATACCCTATGATATTAGATACTCTTTCGTTCCTTAATATAGGAGTTAATATTGGTCTCATATATAAGATCTGTTTCGTATGTTTATCAATTTTTTTTTCCAAATTAGTCCTATTGATATCCTTCAATAATAATCAAATAGGAGAAAGAGAGAAGAAATTAAGAAAGATGCTCATGATGTTGTAGAAAAAATATATCATATTAACTAATTTAACTAATATCTTTAATATACTCAAATTAACTAATTAGGTCTTACTACCTCCGGTCCTTAATATAAGACCCCGTTTGACTTTTAGTTTGGTCCTAATTATAAGACCCCGATCCATTTTGTCTCTCATATTTATGCATTTTTTCCCAAGATAGTCCTTCTAATAATTATAGTTCTAACCAACACACTTAATTAGCAAGGATATTTTAGGAATGACAACACTTATTTGTTACAAATAACTAATTTAACTTACTTCCTTAATCTCCTTAAATTAGTCAACTGGGTCTTATAATTAGGACCGGAGGTAGTATATTAAATATTGAAAGAGTACTACATATCTTGATATTATTTTTAAGCCCCTGAATGGTAGAACTCATCTTAAACTCTTATCAAATAATCTGGGTTAAATTATATATGCTCTCAAGTTTAAAAATAAAAATAAAAAAGTTTCAAAATTTCATGGGCATGATTTACTGAAAATGCACCCCCCTAATGTAACGTCTAATCAGGGACGCACACCCTCTGATCTTTTTTTAACTTTTTTGGGGAGGGGTGGTGGGGGAGAGGACGCACTCTGAGGTGCACCTAAACGCATCCGAAGGTCAAATCTAACTATAGCTTTTCATCAACGAATATTTATTTTTAAAATAAAAATAAGAAATATTTGACCCATCAATCTCTTTCTTAGACAAATATTTTAAAATAAATACATTAAGAATATCGACAATCAATTGGAGTACATTTCACGACCGGGCTTAGAATCTGAAGAATTTCTCGACGCGCAATTAATTGGAAATCAACGTTTCTTTTTAAAAAAAAAAAAAAATTTAACCCCTTTGATCGGTTTGAGAAATTTATGCACGTTTGAAGATATCATATTATTTATATTTTTAAATTAAAGTATATAAGCAAAGCAATCTAATAACAAAAGTTTATAGAGAAATTGAAATTATGGTTAATAATAATCAATAAACCAAGTAATATAAGTTGAATTTAGGAGCTTAATGCGCAAAAAATGGCAAATTCAGCCAATTCATCCAAAGTATAACTTTTCTTGGGCTAGCTTACCAACCTGCATATACAGGTTTGGATTGGCTAAAAGTGAACCCGTGTGGAGATAAGTTTTTTTAGCTGTATTGCTTAGCTTGCAACTTATAAATTAGCTTATATTACCAACCCTAACTCTAAATGTTTTGTATAACATGGTTGACATATGGAATCCCGTTTTCACTGTTATATAGGATTTGTTACCAATTTGTCTGTGTTGTTATATGTCATATAGGGGGTTGCGTATCCTCGCAACACAGTCATCTTGTAACAAAGTATCGATATCGTTGGATCTCAAACATTATACTTAAGCAAAACAGAGCAAAAAGTAATGAAATGTGATAATTAATTGAATAGATCTTATAGCTGAGATATATAGGGATTGATATAATCACATGGACGATTAAATTATTTAAATGTTTCAATAACTTAGATTTGTTTTTATTTTATTAAATGTAAGATTTAAACGTGTGACTATAACACTAAACTTAACATAGGAGTGCAACACAAAAAAACACACTCGACGTGGCGAGTCCTTATATCTAGCAACTATCTATTTGATTCAGAGGAAAAATTTAAATACCCTTTTATTTTATTTCTAATTAGACTTAAAATCAAACAAAGTTAGGTAACTGAACTGCACATTATTTCTTATCATGGTGTTGCCACATGAACCATATGCATAATATATTTATTAAATTTATGATTTTATTAAAAAAAATGATATAATAGAGCATCATAAAAGCATCTAATTTTTAAATTAAAAGTTTTTAATATATGATATAGAAAAAGGCTGTTTTACATTATATTTGAAATAGAAAAATTCGTCTGTCATGCATTAACTGTAATTACATACCATCTTCAAACCCGTAAAATTAATCCTATGTTTGGTATGAAGGAATTGAAAACAAAGAGAGATGAAAAAAAATTTAACGAGCTTGATTTAAAAAATTAGAAAAGTAGGATTATAAAATTTTGATAAAAAGAAGATATAAGATATAAGAGCAAACAAAATTAGCTATTAACCTCGCTTTTTGAATTTTTTAAATTGAACTTATTAAAATTTTTCCTCTCCTCATATTCCTTTTATTTCCCTCATATCAAATAGATCCTAAAGGACTGAGCTTCTCTCCTCTACCCTTTTCCTCCTCCTGCTCCTTTTATCACCATTACATTAGATTTTAATTATTCATATTTAATATTCTATAAAAATATTATTATAATTTTATTTAAAAATACATAAATAAGTTTGAAATGTTAAAATCTGATTTGAACAATTTACAACTACGGTGAAAAAAAGAATAAGAAAGAAAAAGCTACTTTATACTACTACTACTACTACTATTAATAATAATAATAATAATAATAATAATAATAATAATAATCTATAATTATGAACTATTCAGATCAGATTTTAAAAATTTAAAACTAAAATTATAATAGTATTTTTATAGTGTGTTAAATATGAACCATTAAAATCTAATCCAACGATGATGAAGCGGTACAAGAGGGGTAGAGGAGAGAAGCTGATTCCAAAATTAATATAAAAACTACATAACTAATATAAAAATATTAAAAAAATAGTTAAATTAATTATTTACACCATATGTATGGTAACTTTCCTAAACTACCATATTTAATAATATGAATTGAAACTGGAGCCTCTTGGTATATACAATCAATAAATATATTCTGAGGAAAAAAATTATAAATTTGCAAGACAATATAGACTGATATTATATTTTGGAGCAAATTTAATTCCTAACCAAATCTTACAGAACAGATAGTATATGTGAAAAATCGCCAAATAGCAGACAGCAGACCAGAGTTTCTCTCTTTTGACTCTTTCTCTTTCTTCCGCCTTGCCGCGTTACCATTTCTGATTCCTTAAGAAAGTAACATAACCATAACCATCAATGCTCTCTCTCGCGCACGCAAATACGTGTGTATATATATATAGATAGGTGAGTGTGTATGCATGTTCATGCTCCAGTTTGAAATCTTCAACTTAATTCAATTCAAAGCCCTCGTGGCTTCTGCAAGTGTGACCCAAGTTTCCGATTTTCTATTCAACATAACCCAATTCATGGGACTTCGTTAGTCTCACAGCCTTCATTTTTTTTTCTTTTCTTCCCATTCAAAACCAAGCCGGGTTTTAGGCATCAGACTTCCAAAAGGAGGACTCCATTTTCTGCAGTAATTCCTTTCTCCTACGTGTTTGAAGAAATCACATTCAGTACATTTCCATCCATCCCTTTCGTGTTTTTCCACTCCTTCTGGTCTATAAAAGTAGGATACTGGCTTCCCATTTCGGAGTCATAACTTGGATTCTTTCTTCTACAGCACATGAGGTACGTGATCTTACATCTCTTTCTCGATCCTCTGTTTCTTCGTATTTTCCTAGTCTTTAGTTTATGTCTACTTATTAGTCCCAATCTTTGGAGTCCTATGGTTGCAGTCTAAGTATCAATACTTTTGTGCCTCTGTTCTGTTTGCAATTAAGTTTACCAGAAATCATATAGAACAGGGAAGATGATGACTCGACTTTTACTGAGAATCGCTTGCTTGGGATTTGAATGTTCTGCAACCTGCATTTGTATATAAGATGAAGTCCACGGTTGATGGTCAAAGCTAATAATCAATAGTAAATGGTCTTGGTCTTAAATTTCAACTATTGAAGAAAATTCTAAACTTCCATGTTTCTTTCATTTTGCAGAGGAATGGAAACAGTAGCGATTAGACATATGAACTTTGAGTCTAAGGAAGGAGAGATCACATTGAGAACAAGCAGCTTCAAGAAAAGAAGTTGCGGCGATTTCTATAAACCTGATAAACTAGACGGGGTTATTACTGAAGAATCAAAATGTCCAAAGAAAAGGAAGGTGTCGAATCTGAAGCTCCAAACCTCATTCTCATTCAAATATCTAGTTACAGAGAAATCCCATTCGGAGGGAAAACTTGAGGACTTTTTCAATCAACAAAGCTCCACAACAGCTCTGTTGCCAAAACCAGAAACAACATGGTTCTCTCCTAAGTCCAATGGAGAGCTTGAGGGAGCGGCAATTAAGGTGCAGAAAGTTTACAAGGGTTATCGGACACGAAGAAATCTAGCAGATTGTGCAGTTGTTTGCGAGGAACTATGGTTTGTTTGTTCTATACCAAACTTATGCTTCTTTCTTTGATTTTCTTTGAAAAATATTATGATTGTTAGTTCTGTTTTGTGCTGGGGCCGATCCACGTTGACTAACTTGACAAAAAGTGATATCTTACGGACTTGAGTTGGTGGTCAACTCTGTCACCGGTCGATCCTTGAAACCTTTTTTTTTTTTTTGGTTAGATGAGTCTTATGTGATGAACAAATCTTGGAGAGATTGAGAGATCATAACTTTTGATTCGATCATTGAAACTATTTTCATATTATGCTTTTTTTTTTAAATCTTATTTCCTGTTCATCATCGTGCGTGACAATTGGGTTTTACCAAGAAGGCATCAATTTGAACTCCTAAACTTCTCCTCTGTTACGTTGGTTTTGGTTTATATTTCAATGTTTGGAACATTTATTTCCTTATATTTACTCGAGTTGAATGGGTTTTCTTTGATTTTTTACATAAATAACTACCCTATATATATATATATTAATTCACAAAACGTCATGTGGGTCGATAAATTGACCAGGAAAAATGTATTCTTGTATGTGTTATGCCAGAAACAAGCGTACCTCTTTATGCATATTTCATGTTTTGATTTCCACTGCTTTCAAATTCATCATTATTCATTGATACACTAAGTGGGTTTAATTTAATTAAATTCTTACAGGTGGAAAGCTATAGACTTTGCAACATTGAACCGATGCTCTATTTCATACTTTGACTCAGATAAATCAGAACCAGCTGTTTCAAAATGGGCAAGAGCGAGGACCATGGCTGCTAAGGTACACCCTTTTTCATATTGGAACCAAAGTTAATTACAACCTTTTTTCCTTTTAGCACTTTGACTGAGCTGCCAAGACTGGAATGTCTTTTTGGCGTCATTCATAATAATTCACGTATTCTTTAAGCCATTGCTTCAAACATAATTAAACTTAATCACACACATATATGCCTCTGGCTTTCCGGTTGGATTTTTGACTAAGACTAACAATAATTTTGGAGAGAAGAATTCCAAATTTTCAATCTCTTCTTAAGTCGACAGAATTCTTTTTGAATAATGTGGCCTTTATTTATTTATTTATTTTCCTGCTTGGTAGGTGGGAAAAGGCTTGTCCAAAGATGAGATGGCCCAGAAATTAGCGCTGAGGCATTGGCTTGAAGCTGTAAGTTCATTCAAAATTTCAAATGAGTCTATAGGTTGACCATTAATGCCTGATTCTTAAGGCCACGTTCCCTGAAATTTCTTCATAGATCGATCAAGGGCTCAGACTTTTCTTGGTGTTGTTCTGTGCAGATTGATCCTCGTCATCGTTATGGCCACAACCTTCACATCTACTATGATGTCTGGTTTCATAGCCAGAGCTCTCAACCCTTTTTCTACTGGTAAATATCAATAACACTGGTTATTATTAATTTTTATATAAAAATATAATAAATAAATATTTTTTTTATAAGGCACTATACGTACCTCATTATTTATAATATATATTTTGTAGAAAAAAATTTATCTATATGTCGTAGTACACACATGGACACACACGCACAAGTAGGATATATGTATTTTAAGATTACCTGCCTCATACGTCAAAAGACACCTGCCGTAGTAAATGGGAACAAATTCTGTATTTGTTAGGGATGAACAATTACAAGGACTAGTTTCATTTATAAACTGTTTGCATGAAATTTTAGAATTTGTATTTTATTTGAAGAAGGCTATAATTGCTTTTAAAGAAAGCTAATATCAAAATTAAATTGTAATAAAAAAATCTGATAATGAATCCACTAAGATATGATAATAATTTTAGTGATTTGTTTTCTAATTTGTAATTTCGGAATGTACTGTAAGGTTGGACGTTGGAGATGGAAAAGAAGTAAATCTGGAAGAGTGCCCTAGGAGCAAATTGGTAAAGCAGTGCATAAAGTACCTGGGACCCGTAAGTCTCTTCACCGACATATACCCATCTGTACTTGAAGTTTCTTTCTTTTCTGAAAGTAAAGCCATCCTGTGCATTATATTGCCTTGACTTTGCCATATATCTGTGAATAGTATTACTAATTAATTTATTGAATGGAAAGATTTTCATTTCGAACTGTTTGCCCAGAAAGGAATTCAGGTCATAATGGGGTTGGTTGGTTTTGGTTGAAATGATATTGCAGAAAGAGAGGGAGGCATATGAAGTGAGTGTGAAGAATGGAAGGCTAGTTTTTACACAAAGCCAACAACTAGTTCACACTCAGGAAGGATCCAAGTGGATTTTTGTACTAAGTAGCTCCAGAACTCTGTATGTAGGCGAGAAGAAGAAAGGCCAATTTCAACACTCTAGTTTTCTTGCCGGTGGCGCCACCATTGCTTCTGGAAGATTGGTTGCTCTCAGTGGAGTTCTTCATGTAAGACTCAATATACATATATATATATGTTTGATCATAATTTCTTAAACTCCGTAATTTCTAAGGAACAATGCAAAGACCATATATATTGATGTCAGTTCATTTGGTTATTGTTGATCAGGCTATATGGCCATACAGTGGTCATTACCGTCCAACCAAGAAGAACTTTGATGAATTTCTTGCCTTCCTGCAAGAGCACAATGTGGACTTGACTAATGTAAAGGTGAAGAAAAAACCAGAATCTTAAGCAGCCTTTTTCTGTATAACGTACGCCTTCATAGTATCTGGACTATAAATACTCTTCATATAAAACACAGTCCAAAAAGTAGCTTATAAGTCATTACACAGACAGAGGTTTATGTAAACCATGGCCATTAGATTTAGCCGACCAATGACGAGGATGTAAAGATACTAATTTGAAAAATAATTTCCTGAAACGGGTTTATGCAGACGTATGCTGTAGACGAGGATGTGCCTCCTTCTGAGCCAGTTGATGATAAGGTGGGCCAGCAAGCGCAGTCTACAACAGAAGCCAATGAGGGTCCCAGGGAGGCAGCCATTAACAAAGCAAAAGCAGTGGGTGGCCCCACCACCAAGGTGGCCGTGGAATCTTCTTCTTCTTCATCGTCTTCTCGTCAAGACAAAAATGCCGACAAGTCCATGTCAAGCAGCAAATGGACTACTGGAGCTGGTCCTCGTATTGGTTGTGTCAGAGAATACCCAACAAACCTCCGAGTTCAAGCCCTTCAACACCTTCATCTCTCTCCCAGACTTACTCAAAACCCTAACTCTAATTTCGTGAATTTCCCTATTCCCTCTCCAAGACCTTCTTCCCAATTCCACTTATCACCTAGACTAGTTCATCTCAGTCTTCCTCGGCCTCCTGCCCCACTTAATAACAGCACTCCTTCAAATTAGTTCTACCCTTATTAGATCTCTCAATCAGGTTCATGATGATCTGATATACTCCTTCAAATTCAAATTCAAAATTCATAATGATATTAGGACACTTGGTAGGTCTCTGTGAATTAGTGAGGTTATTATTGTTCAACGTTTTGAAGGTGTTAGGTGTATAGGCACTCATTCAGCCCCTTTTTTTAAGTTTGGACCATTTATTGACAGGAGTTTGTAGGAGGAAGAAGGGACACAAAGTAGAAGCTAACCCCATATTTGTTTTTTACTTCATTTTTTCCTTCTTTCTTTGGTTAATTATAATTATTCCTTTTGGTCCAATCTTCTTGTCATTTACCATATCTCTCTGCACAAGAATTCTTACTCTCTCCTCGTCAGATTCTTGTGCATGCCCAATAGTTTTTTGGGGTTGCAGTCAACATCCCATTCTTGTAATTCAAATAATCAAGTTAATGACATATATAGTTTTTTCTTTGTTTCTTTTCAATTTAACTTTCCACCTGCCTCTGTGAATTTCCCCCCCTTTCTTTCTGCAAATTTAGTTTTTCAAGCAATGTCCCCAACCCACATCATCATATTCAACATACAGATAATTTAGACACAAACGAGTTAGCATGATGTCTTCACCCCCCCCCCCACAAGCACATGTCAAGGAGTTTACTTTGAAACATGGCATGATATAATTAAGAAGTTCAAATTAATTATTTCTATATATGACACTATATATATATATATATATATCATTCAAAAGCTAATAACATTTTATACTATCAAATACACTAGACACCAAAGATTTTGAGTTTATCTGAAGGAAGATTTTGAATTTTAATTTTTTTAAATATAAAAATTATCTTTGAATTGAAGAACTCTTTTCAGTTAAGTTTTTTTCCAAGCTCTTTCTTAAGAAATGAAACCTAGTATAGCTCGTGCTAACTTAAATTAAATCTTTGAAAAAAAAAAGTGCAACATTAAATGAATCTAACCAACTTGACTAAACGTGATTGAAATTTAATACAACTTGTGAAGGTTGACGTATTTGAATAAAAAATATAGCGAACATCAATTTATCAATTAAATATGATTTTTTTGGCAATATTATATATATATATATATATTTAGAAAGATAGATCAAATAAAAAAAGGTAACAAATTGATACTAGATAGTTTTGAAGTGTCGTGGAATGCTTTGATTGGTAAGAGCGACGAGCCGGGATATTTGATTGGTTGAGAAATTTCTAACAAGTCAAGATATGGTTTGGTTAGAGAGAACAAAGTTAAATGCATATGAGGACGAAGGACGGTTCAAAACTTGAGATTGACCAAAATTCCTTAAAAAGGTGAGGCACTTAATCTAGGAGTTGGAGTCAAAACTCCTGTTTATATGACTTGGACTCTTGACACAAGGCGACACTAATTTACGTTGTTAAGCTCTACATATTAGTGCAAATATGCCTGTTGTTCAATCTTCATCATGATGATTTTTATAATGAGATCTTAGTGTGTCTTCTTCTTTCTTTGTTTATTTTTGCCAACTAGTGTGTCTTCAATTTATACAAAAATTTGGTAGCTTTTTTTTAATAAATTTTTTATAGTCATCAATAAAAGAAAATATGTTTTTTTGAATTAAAGTTCATCGAATAACTTGAAATATTTTTTTAAGTGCGTTTAACACCTCAAAATATTTTGTAGTTCAACCATTAACTTACATATTTTTTCAGGTAAATCCAATGGAGTAATTGTGACTTTAAAGTATTTTTTTTTTCCAGAAGCAATTTTAGTATCATCGTTAATTTCTCGAGAAGCTTGTTAAATAGATAAACAGATTATAATTATAAATAATAACAAAGTTGATATATCTGCCAAGAGTTAATGACTTGATTAATGATAAACTTGTTCTTGGTTGGATCCAAGATTCGCATAGAGTCTAATTTCCTTTGGGATATTAAAGTGCTTCCCTCCTTTTCTCTCTCTTTTTTTTTTTTTTGGCGCCCAAAATTGAAGTGCTTCCTGTTTTATAGAATATACATGTTTTGTGCCTTTATGGGCTTATATTGAAGAGGCCTATCAATAACGTCACTGTCTCGGTTCAATAAAAAATTGGCCTTAAAAAAACAAAAAAAAGTTTAAAAAACAAATTGTTCGCTAAGTGAAAGACTTGGCCTCTTATTCCAATGTAAACGACATCGTTTGGTTGCTATCGACGATGTCGCGTTCATGACTTGTCAACACTGAAGCAGGAGTGTGACGTAAGAAAAGGAAAAAGAAAAAGTCAATTTGTATCCGTTATGTTTTCTTTCATTTATTCTCTTCTTTGCGTTGCAAGTTTCAAATTTCAAAAACCCTCTTCCTCTCTCTCCCCTTCTTCTCTCTCTATAACTTTCATTACTTGCCTAATGCATTAATTAACCGAGCAGAAGCAAACTATGATGAGAGAAACCTAACCTAGGAAACTCACAATTTGCATTATACCTTGATCTTCTCTTCTGCTCTGCGAAAAGAAGCTCATTTCAAATTTCTCCCATGGGTGGTTCTGGAAAGTGGCTGAAATTACTCATTTCATCAAAAAAGCCCTCTCCAAATGATCGAGTAAGGAACTTTGCTTATTAAACCTTACATTGTGTTTTATCATGTTATTTAATATCTTTCTGTTGCTGGGTTTTTGTTTTTTGCTTGTTTTTTCGGGAAAAGACTGATGCTGATAAGAGCAAGAAGAAATGGAGGCTATGGAGGAATTCTTTTGGGGGCATGGGCCCATCCACGAAAAGCACGACGAAGAAGAGAAACGGGGTCGTATCAGACAAGTCGGACCCTCTGTCGAATGATGCATTTACTGCTGCCATGGCTGCTGTGGTCCGAGCTCCGCCCAAAGGTTTCTTGTTGATCAAGCAGGAATGGGCTGCCATTCGCATTCAGGCCCTGTTTCGAGGATTCTTGGTATGTGGTCTCATATTCAAATTGTTTATACTCTGCTTTATTCTGAGTCTGTAGTCTAGAATAATGCTTACCATTCTTCGAACCCAAGACGAATTTCACATTTTAGCCCAAATGGGAGAAATGCTAGTCTTTGAAATCGAGCGAGTTTGGAGATTAGTTATAAGTGCATACTCTGCGTTCAGTATATCTCCTATATCCTTGTATTTAGCGTGACCTCTTCACCAAGAACATTATATTTGTCTAAAACTTCTGTTGAAGACACTATATTAATGGAATAGTACCTTTGCTCGTCTAACTTGAAAAGATTCAATCGTAGCAAAACTTCAGTCTGTGAGAGGTAAGTTCTTCCCGCGTAGTGAATTTAATATCTATTGAGGAAAATATGGCGATTCAGCTTCGTTTCTTTTCCCTTTTTGTTTGAATGAGCTTAGCTTGATAGGCTGACTGCTTTATTTATTATTATTAAGCTTCCGTTCTATAGGAATTCAGTTTAGGATTGAGTTCTCAAAACAGCATCGGCCCTTAAAGATATTCTTATTCGTGTAAAATTTATTGATTTATTGATTACGGATCGATAGCCAATGTGTTGGGCTCGTGGGCATCCAATAAAGGGGTTAGTCCAGCTGGCCCTGTTACTTTCTTTTTTCTTGTTTTAAGCCTGTCCAATACTATTAACCAACACGGTTAACTAATCAATTATGGTAAATTGGATCAGAGTGTTTTATTCTTCCGCAGGATCACATGCGTGTGAAATATTAGTACATTAAACATGTGTTTATCATGATTCCATCTTTTCCGTTGGTGTTTTAATTTTCTGTTCATACTTCATATAATAATTTCATTTTCTTGTATTGAATTTGCAGGCAAGACGAGCTTTGAGGGCCTTGAGGGCAGTGGTGAGGATTCAAGCAATATTTCGTGGGAGGCAAGTGAGGAAGCAAGCAGCAGTAACTCTGAGGTGCATGCAGGCTCTTGTCAGAGTTCAGGCTCGTGTGAAAGCAAGGAGTGTGAGTTTGTCTCCAGACAGGAAACACACTCAAGCAAATTCTCTTGAGCAGGCTGAGGTATCTGTTACAAACTACATTTCGCAATTTATTTCCATAATTCATCATGTTGACATTTATGTACGCTTAACATGGAACTGTCTGTACAATGAAACTGTCAGAAAGGATGGTGCGACACTCCAGGAAGTGTGGATGAAGTCAAAGCAAAGCTACAAATGAGACAAGAAGCAGCCATCAAAAGGGAGAGAGCAATGGCATACTCTCTTTCTACACAGGTAATCTGAACTTTATTGATATGTTTGTTGGATTGGTGCCTGATAACATAGTCTGTAAGTGTGGTACATAGTGCTTTGTTTCATGGTCGTGTGTTTGGAATCCAAGTTCATAATCCATGCCTTATGTCTAGAACATTCTTGAATTTACTTCTAGCTTGAAATTCCTTTTATTGCTTCGTTGGTGAGGTACATTTGCGTAACGAACGTGGATGACCTGCTCAGCTGCATTTGATCACAAATATATCTGTGTACATTGATCAACATTTTTCATCAGTTCTTGAGTTTCTGCGATAGGGTCTTTTAATAGAATTATGACACTCGAAAAAGCTGTCCTTAGGGAATCAATAATGCTGTATTAGATGAAAAAATTACCTTTTTCTTTTGTTGTCAGCAATCAAGAGCGAGTGCCAGTCCAAACTCGAGAATCTCAAGGCCAATGTCTCCGCTGAAGCATGATAATCTAGACACTAGGAGCTTGTTAGAGCGGTGGATGGCAGCCAAGCCATGGGAAAACAGGTTGAAGTCAGAGAGATACTTTGATTCGCCGGATAGGACTCCATTATCAAGGAAAAATGATAACTTTGTTCTCCCCAGAGCAAGAAAGAATGCTGTGACAACCAGGGTTTCACTAAAACCTCCCATGACCAGCCTATCAGCTCCATCATCATTATCATCATCTTCTGCTATAAGTTCTGAGTGTATGTATGATGATAGCCCTCTTTCAGCTTCGTGCACATCCCCTGAGGAAAAGAGTGTTCCTAAACCGAGCTTCATGAATTTCACGGAGTCAACCAAGGCTAAACAGAGAGCTTGCAAGTGTTCCTCCCTGAATGGAGATGCTAGAAGCACTTCTGGTTCTGAACCTTCCATTAATTTTTGGAGAGACTGTTATGCGACACCTCAGAGGGCAAGTTATCAGAGGAGATACTCCAGGAGATGAAAGGTTTCCATGGGGAAAAACTTAGGTCAAAATTTTTTTGAAGGTTTTGTTGTCAAGTTTTTCAAAGAAAAACATAACAAGTGAAAGTCGTTTACAGCTCAACACAATATGATTGAAACTTCTTTTTTTTTTTTAAAGAGAAAATCCTTTCACATGGTATGTTCTTATTGGAGAACTTGGTTACAATCACCTAAAAAGACTTTACCTAAGTCTTGTCTCCTCAACCAGGGGAGAGTTAGTCTGATGTGTCTATTTATAATTAGTCCAACAGCTTGTTGTCCATTGTCACATTGACATAGTGAGATGAATGAGTGTACAAGTTTGCAGATAGGGGCTGATTTAATACTTTAGTGTAGAGATATATCAAAAGTGGGTTTTGCATCATATATCACATTACTTCCTTTTTGGTGTTTTATTTCATTTCATTAATGGATATACACATGTTTGCCCTATTCAGGGACTCGAGCATTGAATATATGGCTGTAGATGATTCATATTCTTCATTGTATTGAACCCCAAGCATGAACAGTTCAAGAACTCAAACTATTTAAGATCAAACCCATTTATGACAACCATTCATTAAAACCTCAAGTTGAACAGTTGGAATGAAGTTGATTTATTGCTCATTAACTAGAGTCAACTCAGACTGTCCAAATATATGGAATTCTTAAATCCTGCACCCAAATCCAAAGTAACAATGGATCTACAGTATTGTCGGGTTAATTCTATATACAAATATTGACACTGATTACTAAGTGGTACGGAATTATTATAATCAATGGCGACACATAGATAATCTGCAGAAGTTTTTCTCCTTAGTGGGCCAAAAATTGCTTCGAACCTTGATGTTTTATAAAGCAAGCTTTTTCATTGCCTCGGAGGCATTCCTTCACTGCTTAGGAATGCAACATCTCTCAACATCAAAGATGATGTACTAAATAATTTTAGAGTGATTATGTCAAAGCAATGAAGTTTAAGTGAAAATTACATTACAACGAAAGCTACATGCTTTGGGTTTAACACGCAACAAATACTTGCAACTAAAACATCAGCAAACCAAGATGTTGCAGGCAAGAGCAATTCAAGATTAGGGATAAGTAAAGCTTTATTGGGCATATCTTTTTCCCATATAAGAAAGAAAGAATAATTAATGGTAAACCATGTGGTCCACATGAAGAAAATGATAATATATGTAATCATGCAGGATCTCTACTATGGTCCAGAGTTGTCCAATAGAGAGGACCACACAGTAATCAGCCTCATCAATATACTTTTAACTGTTTGTGCATCACTCTTTGGTTGAATATATCAACACCAAATAAAGGATTTGAAGATTTTTTCAGTTTCTAAATAGACTAAACGATGAAATAGTTCGTGGGTCAGTTTCAGAAGGCTGGCCATATTTCTGATAAGGCGCTGGACAGTTTCTACAATCCGTTAAAGTTTGACTTCTTTCTACTGCATGGCCTACGTACGTTCATTATAATGAGGTTGTTGAGAGCCATCATTTTTATAATTTGATGGATTTAGTATATTCACCCCTACTATTTTGTCGAATTTATTTTCCGTACACAAATTCTAGTCAAATTTACATATGATCCCGGCCCATTTAAGTTTCATATAATAAACCCAACATAAACGTGATGAGGTTCCTCTGATCTTTTTGTATAGTCCTTCATCTCCCCCTCTATTATTGAATATGTGCTTTTATAAAACAAACCCTTTACCATGTTTGATTTATATGTGGCTTTGTTTTATTATTTATTTAACTATTAGTGGAATTCATTTATTTTCATCTCTTGAAATGATGCACAATTATCATAGAAGATTAGGCACACGAGAGGGAACACCATTAATTAGGTGGAATGAGACATGTTAGGTTATACAAATCCCTTTCATGTATATAGAATGGTAGTAACATCCGCCATATCACATTTTTATGAATTAAAACATGAAATCTCTCCCTCTCCCTCTCCCTCTCCCTTCCTCCCTCTCTCAGAGATAGCGTTATAAATGATAATTATGAGAGATTTCCAGGAAGTTCAATATACAAATAAGATAAACATATCTAATTAATTAGAGTTATATATATATATATAATGCATGACTTAGGAGCTGTCTGGTTGGCATGATGGAAAGGTAACCATTTTCATTGCATGATAGTTGATAAACGACTATTATTTATATTATTAATTTTTATGAATAAACATGTGATATATAGAGTTATTTTATTTCATCCCGTTCTCTTTTCTATCCCATAAACCAGCCCTAAAAGTTTTTAGTAAATCAAGTCAACATACAAACAATCAGACACATAAAAGTTATTAAGATAGACACGGGTCAATTAACATATATACAAATAAAACAAAGAAAGCAAATTAATTAATTGCAGACAAGACAAGCAAATATACAAGTATACATGTCATGCATGCTTAACTTTATACAACCAGATTTATCCAAATCTGGCTTCTGTCACTTGTTATTGGGATTGGCGTTGGCTCTGTACACAGAGTTCCCACGTGGGAAAATGCGCTAACAAAGGCAATAAATCAGGATGCCACCAAAAGTTGAAATTTTTTGTGAATGTGTGAATAGATGGAAGATTCTCTCATCTCAAGCAAGGAGAGGGGGGGGGGGGAGAGAGAGAGAGAAAGATACAGAAAGCAAACAGAGAAAAAAAGTGTTTAGAGAGAGAGGAGAGAAGCTTGGGCTCAGCTGTAATTAATTTGCTTCAAGTTTGGAGTAAGTTTTCAAACTTCCTCTCATGGAGTGTTGCCCTGAATAGAAGGAAGAATAAGCCTGCCCCATGTTCTCTCTCTCTCTCTCTCTCTCTCTCTCAGATTCCCTTTTCTGTGGACCATCTCCAGTTTTGTTTCTTTGCTTTTTACACAACACCTACACACACAACATATGTGTGTGTGTGTTGTTTATATGTTCCCATTATTATTTGTGCTGGTGGCCATAGTGATAAGACCAGTGTGGTCCTTATATGCCATATATTGAGACCAATTATTGATAGACTCTCTGGATAATTCGAATTAAGTCGGTTCATTTTTTCACCTTTTTATGTCTAACGCAAATTTAATTATGACAGCACTTGCCATTTCTTTTCTTTTTGAGTTAAAATTTTCATCCCCTCCAGTACTTATTCTTACCTGCATCGACCCATGATCCCTGTGAAAGGAATGTACAAGGAATAAAGTGCACTGGTTTGGAATTTCTAGGCTAATTAAGTCACTCACGGAATCTAGCACTTGGAATATTTTTCATCAGTAAAAGTTGTTTTGTTATTCGTGAAATATACTCTGCTAGATGAAAAGCAATTAACATCGGAATAATGCAATCTCAACCCAAAGAGTAGTTCAATATGATATCTCTTCTTCAAGCTCATTTGTGCGCGCGCGCGCGTGTTTTAGCTCTCACCAGTTCTGAGAAATCAAATCAATACAACAGTTTACAGGAACAACTGAAACTATTGAATTTTTATGTGACTTGAACACGAGTTTAGGTGAGCTACAAGATATCCTTGTTTTGTTGTTTTAGGTTGTCGTTTGCACACACACACACACATATATTAATTTCTTTTCTTCTAATGGGGGGAATATAATCTCTCTCTCTCTCTCGGGAGTCAAGAAAATAAGAAGAGAGAAGAAGAAACAGTTTGACTACTGAAAGTGACCTAAACCAAAACCAGTCTTTAAAGAGGAGAAGGACAAAGGAATTACACAGCGATCTTTATATAAAAATGTCAATAATACATGCACTTGAATTAGAATGGGTTTGGTTTCACCAAAGATATGGGTTAGGAAAGATAAAAAATACAAGAGTGTCTGACCACAAGAGTCCTTTTGAAGGCTCAACAAAAAAAGTAAAAGATGCCACTCACTCTATTAAATGTTTGCATGTGCTTCAATTAATTACAGAATCTTGTTTGGACACTGCCCCTATAATCCTCATCTTCCTTGTTTTATAAGCATTCCTCAAGCTCCTCCTCCTCCTCTTCTCCTCTTTTTGTTTCTCAAGCAACAATTTTTACATCACTTTTGTGACATTGATATGTCAGTAAAGAAGGTAAATTAAGCAGTATATAGTCTTTCAAAAAGGGTAGAGGAAGACTGAAAAAAAAAACACTCTTTGAAATACTTTTTTTGTTACTAATTTATTCAAAGATTTAGTTATTAATGGAATACAATAGTTTCCATATAGCTGACCCCACTTCATGAGCTAAGACTTATATTGTTGTTTATATAACAATTGATACACCATGCTTCGGAAACTTTTTTGTTTGTGACAGATTTTAACCTTACGCATCATAACAAGCAATATTATTCACTTACAGTAACAGTGTGATATATATATATATTAAAGCACTTGATTTACATATCAACATTATTATATTTGAGAAACTTTATCTCTGGGGTTTTGATTTTTTTGAATATTTTACTAATTACAATAGATTCTGCCGCTGGCTTTGCTTGGTTTTGCCTTGTTTCAAGTGCTGATGGAATATCTTAAAGGCAAATTTGATTCTGTTAGTGATTCAATTTCACGATCAATAGTTTGTTTTTTTTTAAAAAATCAACACGCTTTTGCATGAAAGTTGGATGGAAATCAATTTGAAGGAATCAATTTGATAAAGTAATCATGCATAAAGAATAAGCGGATATGCTATTTAAGCACATTGGACGTTAAAAGTGAAATGAATAATATTACTGTGTACTGATTGCATCACTCCCACCTGAATGTTGTGTTCATAAATTTATGTGTGTGTGTCTGTATATTATTATCTATATATAAAGGCAATTTGGAAGACAAAGATGTTCAATCATAGAGAATGTTCATTGCATGTATGGCTTTTAATTACCTAATCATACCAAAAGTGATTGATTTGTTCTTATATGTAAGCTCAATGACAGAATTAATTAACAATTAGCCGTTGTCACTAGTCACTAATTAAAAACCATTGGTTAATCAGCCGATTAGAGAATTAAACTTTGATCAAATGTTTGAGGGAAGAAGCACAAGTGAAAACAAAAGAAGAGAGAGCTTTAAGATCTAAATTCGCTGCATGATTTGCAGACTGAGACATAGATCATCATCACCGATCCCAACAAAATGATTGGACGTTTCTGCTATTGATTATTCTGATTTCTTTGTTTTCTTTGCATGCGAGTACTGCTTTAGATGGAATCCCAGAACAGGGTTATATATAGAGAAATCATACTTTTGCCAACTAAATTCTTGAAATGAAACGCATAGTCCTACGAGTGTGCACAAAGTGGCCGGCAATTAGATTCTTCTCGATCGTTGTCCCAGCACCATTCTCTGTAACTCAACTAAAAGTTCATGTAACCTTTTGAGAAATCAATCCCAAAAGTATTCAGATATATATTCATATCTTTAACTTAACCCTACTGCATGCTACTGATATTTATATATAACTTCGATATATTTTGTGTGATGCAAGTAAGTGCATGCAAGAACTTATAACGATGGCACACATAAGGAATTAATCTATAGAATTGCAATAATGGACTAGAAAAGTTAATACTTGGAGAAGTTGAGGTTAATTATTTGGTTGGCTAGGAAGATGGCATGCATATATAATGTTTTTTTTTTATAAATTAAATGACATTGTCGTGTAGAGAATGATGATTATTTATTTGGAATCATTGAGAATCAAAAACCCATTGAATTGTCCATCTTTTATACATAAAAAGATGTCTCTCTCTATATCATTAAAATTGACAATCAATGTGTACTGAGTTTTTTTTCCTTCACTTATGCAAATGCACGCAAAGCCATCAACACAAATTTTGACTATGAAACGCAGCTCCTATATATGCAAATGATGATCCACGTGGTTGAGCGTACATTTTATAAAATGATGTGATAATATTATATATGTTTTCTTTTTAATAAAACACACTCTCTTCATCTAAAAAAATGACTAATAATTACTTCCTCTGGTCTCTATTATAAGGGATTGTCTAAAAAAAATTTTTTGGTCCTTATTATAAGTACCCCTAGTTACAAATTATTATTACTCATGTAAGTAACTTTTCACTAGCTCCTCGAAATTTGTTATAAGGGTACGTAAGTTTAAAATTTTTTATATTTTTGGAACACATTTAATGATATAACTGTTATTTTTTTGTCTGTATGAATTAGCTTGTTGACCCTTTGTAATAAAGGCAAGAGGGAGTAGATAAGTTCATTGAATATTGTGTTGGCTCTCTTTATGTAGCTAATAACTCTTGAAAGTTGAGTGACATAACACGTCTCTCATTTAGTTTTCTTGATCTCAAAGATATAGATAGCTATATATGTATCAAAATAAATTCAAGATGCTAATTATATCATGGAATTGGAACAAATAGTACATTATCATGTCCCTTGTCTATGATACCTTGTTTGTCTAGAAAGAATAAGAATAATTAAACATCATTACTTAAAAGAATTCATTCACCTAAGTAGACAAGCATGTTTTACATGGGTTTGAATCCGTACACCAAGCCAATTATGTTAAAAGAGAAACAGATAAAAAAAAACAAAAGGGCTTTCAAATTGATCAAGAAGTATCATTTTTCACTGTGCTTCAATAATTAGTAGCTATATTTTCACCCTGTTGACTATGTATGACCCTAAGGTGAAAGTGTTAATTTATCCTCTTAACCTCGGATCGCTGTTAATATCATCAATAATTGCCAAGCCTGGTACTCCCCTAGTTGGCTTAGTTCTATGTAAATGCTAGTAGATATATTTATTTTGATATTAAATGTAAGAATCTGATTTATTTTTCAAATTTATTGTTCTTTCTCTAAATTATTTTTATTAATTGCAATTATTTAAAAGATTATTTTGGGTAGCTTTCGACAAGTGAATGAATATTTCAAGAAACTAGCACACTTTTTCTTTTCACAAATAACTAATCTAATTAATTTTTTCAATTTTTATAAATTGTTTCTCTGATCTTATTTATAAGGCAGAGAGATAAGACATTTTTTGTTTCCATATATAGGGTAATAAGACAAATTTTTTGTAGGGATGTATAATCTTGCCCTTCATTTATTATTGTGTTGATTTTGTTTACATGAGATATAATGTGTATTAAATAGAGACAAAGTTGAAAAGTTATTAAATTTTAAATGAGATTTAATGAAGTTTAAGATTTTTCTTAGCCTGTATAAAATTTATTGAAAGTGACTTATAAATAGGACTAAAAGTGTAGTTATCTAACTTTTATATTTAGGATGAAAAAAATATATCATATTTTTGTTTTTGCCATTAGGGAGTGTATCATACGTACTACTCCCTTTAGTTCATTATAAATGTCATTTTAGGATATTTTACATTTAATTACTAAAGAAGTCATTAAGTAATAAGTTATTATGATTGTTAATTAAGATGCCCTTGACTTGAATTATTCTTTAAATAAACGTCAACCCATTAAGAAAATGCTCATCGGAATGAGTCGCTTTCATAAATAGAGTATTGGTGGAGGACAAATATAGTTACTCCCTTGCTCTCTAAAGTAACAATTACCATTTCCTTCTTGTCTTTAAATATAAAAAATATTGGCAATTTGTTTTAAATTTTTATAGCAAATTTTCTATCTTGCACCTATTAATTTCTTGTTTTAATACCCAATATACATGAATTTTTTTATTTTCTTTCTTATACTCTTTCTCCCCATAAATAAGGATACTTTAAAAAAAATTTTAATTTTTATCTATTTATTATTTTTAACTTACTTTTTGATCTACGAGATATACTTCAAGGTTGCTTATAAAAGGGACAGATGGAGTATTAGTTAAAGGTATCATGTAATATCTAGCTCTCTCTCCCTCTCTCTCTCTATATATATAAAATAAATTAATTTTATTATTTCTTTATGGCATTTTTGTCCATTTTATATTTCCTACGTTCATGCATTCACAGGCCATTAGGAAAACATAAAAAATATGATCGTATATTAATTAAATTCATTCGGTCAAAAAACAAATACTCCTCCAGTCGTTAATATAAGATCCAATTCTCGAGTTGGTTTTAGTCCTAAATATAAGACACATTTATCATATTTATCAATTTTTTTTAAATTACCCTATGGATACTCCCTCAACCATAATCAAATAGAAAAGGGAGATGGGGTATTAAGAAAGATAATTATGGTATTTTAGGAAAAATAGGTTACTTTTCTTATAATTAACTAACTTACCTAACTTCCTTAATCTAATCAAATTAGTTAAATAGATCTCATATTAAGGACCAGATGAGCATTGATCAAATCCATATCTCGTCATTATACTCATTATATTTGCTTTCTCTATAATTTCTCTTTCTAAATTCATCATATGCATCAGTTATCATTGTGATAGTAAAGAAATCCATTCTCATCATATTATGTACTTTATTTCTCCAAAAAAAAATTTCACGTTGTTGGATCTTTTTTAATTTAATGTTTCCCTCGTAGAAGAACACGTGCGAAGTTAAATAATCCAACCAAAACTGTCCACAATTTAGAGATGTAATGGCATGTTTTGTTTGGACACATCCTAATAATTCTCTAAAAATCAGTGCTTTTGAAATTCAGTAAACGTAGGTACTGGCTTCTACTACATTTCCCCCCCTCCTTTTTCGCCCGAAAAAAATTCCTTTTAATTGATTGAGTGAAAAGAGATATATTAACCTCATTTATACACATTTCCCTCCAATAATATAAAACTAATTAAGAGAAATAAGTTTATTTTACATGTCTTGGCATATATATGGCCACAAATTTTCAAAGTTCGCCATACAATTAAACCACGCGATATTTTGGGCAAAAAAGCATATCTTTTGCGCTTCGTATTTTTTTGAAAAATAAAGAACAAATAGGCACTGTATAGGATGTCATATCACATACATTATTCATAGAAAACAGTAAACTTTGAAAACATAGCTGGTAACAAAAAAAACTTTGAAAACATGTAGAGAGGGAGAGAGGGAGAGAGAAAGCTGGAGTGCTGTCAGCTAGATTTTAATAGAGTAGCTATTAATTAGGGAGGATAATTAGGCGACAAAAATCATCATATGCTTAATGATAAGAGGCACTGGAATAACGATAATGGATTGACCAAGTGTGATTCCATTCCATGTCATCCTTAAATTAACTTTGTTAATAGAAACCATATTGGAAGATGACAATCTTGTATATATTGGGATTAAGCCTAATCCATCGTCTTATAGATATTTAATTAAAAACGGATTAATAAAACTACCTATATTTCTAGCTACCTACTGTATACAACTGCGCATGCTTTCTTTTTCCCTTCTGATTTTGGAAAGTAAAACGAAAATTTATTTGATATTATTGTTATAGTACATTTTTTTGGTTATGAAACATCACAGATTAAAGTTGCCTAGCTATCACCTATATATACAATGTTGTGGGGAAAAATCTTTAAACGAGAGTAAACAGTATATAGATAATAAAGTAGTGCATTATGTTAATACGAATGGCCAATCTCCTAGAAGCTAGAACAGGCATAACTTTGCTGTAAAGATGACATATAATTGTCTACTATCATATAATATATACTACCTCATATCTTTAATGTAAAAATTAATTTGATATTTAATTTGGTTTGGTTTTAAATATAAGACTCTAATTTATTTTATTTATCTGTGTTTTTAAGATAGTCTTTATAATAGTTGTACATATTAAAAAGTTTGATTAAATGGTAATTTTAGTTAATATATGTGAGGGACAAGGATATTTAAAAGAAGACAATACATATTTATTATAAATAACTAGTTTAACTGATTTTCCTAATATACTCAAATTAGTCAAACTAACTCTTATATTAAGAACTAGAGGTATTATTATCTTATCTAGAAGGTTTGGCCACACCCACGTTTAACATTAACTTTCACAACTTTAATGTGTGTGTGTTTTTCAAGAAATGGTTTTAATGTTCTGTGCTTGCTTGGTTTTGAAACTAATATGATTCTTTTGTTTCCTTTCAATCATGATCATTCATTATATATATTTTTTCCATCATAATCATTCATTATATAAATGGCTTAATTTGATACGTAATACATTTATATATACATATGTGCGACTTATATATATATATATATATGTGTGTGTGTGTGTGTATGCCTCTTTTAGCAGACATATTTATTAATAAAAATTTTGATTAATATTTTAATCTCCACATAAGTAAGTGTAATTTAGTCTCTATAATTTTGATTTAGTTAACCCGATCTTTGAACTTTAACTAATTGCAATTCAGTTTTTATAATTTTAATCAGCTAAAATTTTAATTCCTAACTTTCATAAAATATACAATTTTATTTTTCTAAAATATGAAAACTAATATTTTAAATAGTTAATTTATAGAGATTGAATTACACTAAGTTAAAATTTAAAAACTGAGTTATAAATAAATCACAACTATAGGGCCTAAGGTACAGTCCTGTAAAAACGACAAGCACAAAATGATTAACTTTTTCTTTATTAATTAATTACAAGCATTATCATTGGCTATACCTAAAGATGAGTACGCTATAAATCTAGGTAAACTTCTTGAGCCATGATTTCCAAAGAAGGATAGTAAAAAGGTTAATTAATTGAAAAATCACCGCAATGTATTCAAAATAAATTAATGGGACCCACCAGTGTGCATGTGTGACACGTGGACAAAGAAGGCAAAGGCCATTAAAAAGGGTACAAGTGGTGCAGGAGGGGGTGACATTGTGACAATGCAGCTTTTATCCCTTTGCCACAAACCCTAAGCGGGCCACCTTATGGTACACCCTCCCTCATTAAATTCATTACCCTCTTCTCAGTCTGCCTCACATACGATTCTTTTCCTCACAGTCTTTTTTTCCCCCCTCTTTTTTGATATTATTATTGTAAGCCCTTCTTCTTCTCTCTCTCACCTAGGGCTAAAAAAAGTGAGAGGAGAGAGAGAGAGGCCCCTCCATCATCTTCTTTTTTTAAATACCACCAAAAGTACTCCTCATATATTGTTTTCCAAGGCCTCGTTCTGTACCGTGTAAACCACTAGTTTTCGCTCTGAACTGATCATATCAGAGATCATCATTGTGAGAGAAGTAACAAGAAGAAGAAGAAGAGGTATATAGAGAGAGATCAGGCCAATAGCATCATATCGAATTTGCAGAGATGGGGCATCATTCTTGCTGCAACAAGCAGAAAGTGAAAAGAGGGTTATGGTCACCTGAAGAAGATGAAAAGCTTATCAACTACATCACCACTTACGGCCATGGTTGCTGGAGCTCTGTCCCTAAGCTTGCTGGTACTTACATATCTATATCTCCATCTCTTTTTTCATTTCTTCTTTAAATCTCTCTATAATCAAATGTTTTACACATCTCTCTTTTCATCTTCATTTCATACAGTAACTAATAAGTACCTCTCTCTTTAACTGTAAATCTTTCCCTTCTCTTTTTCGTTCTCATCTTCATTCATCTTCATCAGAGTATTATATATATAGCTTTTCCGATCTTTAGCTTGCCGCTGGAAATTAAACTTTTTTTCTTATGATTAATTCACTGCGATTTTTTGGTTCTGACAAATTTTCATGGAATGAACATGAAGGTCTTCAGAGGTGTGGGAAAAGTTGCAGACTTAGATGGATCAATTACCTAAGACCTGATTTGAAACGAGGAAGCTTCTCTTCTCAAGAAGCAGCCCTCATTATAGAGCTTCATAGCATTCTAGGCAACAGGTATGGCTCCTATACATGTCTGCTTCTCTCTTCTCTTTTTTCCCCTCTTTTTCCCCCCTTAATTTATCTGCCAAATGCAAATCATATTGTTCCTACATGTAATTAGATATATGTATATATATTATAATAATTATCAAAAGGTTGCTTTCTTTCTATACTTTTTCTTTATGACAAGTTGATGATGGACATATTGTTTTTGACAGGTGGGCTCAGATTGCCAAGCACCTACCTGGAAGAACTGACAATGAGGTCAAGAACTTCTGGAACTCAAGCATAAAGAAGAAGCTGCTTTCTCATGATATGCTTCCCCCTTCTTTTTCCACATTTTCTGATCATTTTCTTCTTCATCATCATCACCATCATCATCATAATGCTCCTGCTGAAACCTTCTTCCCTTCTTCAAACCCTAATGATCATCTCCTCCTTAACCAGTCTCATCCTCAGCCTGATCATCATCCTCATCATCAGCTATACCATCCCATTACTACTACTCCATCACCAATCCCACAAGCTCTCATTGGTCTCCATCATAAAACTGATGATGTTAAAGCAGACATTGCCAATTATGATAATCCCAATGACAATTTCCTTCATGTCCAGCAGAATCCTATATCAGAAACCACACCACCTAATATTATTATTCCATACTGTGAAGATGGCAATAATAATAATGATAATCATGATACGTGGTCAATGTTGAATGGTCTGAGTCAAGAGAATAATCAAATTACCAAAAGTGATGATCCTCTACTTCATCATCTTGTTGCAGAGAAATTCATGAACCCAGGTTCGATGTTAATGCAGCAATATTGTGATCCGGATGATGACAACTTGGGGGAGTCCATTGTGCCCAAAATCTGTAATAGCTTTGAGGATTATGTGTTGATGAGCAGTAGTAATGCAGTCCCATCATCATCTTCTTATTCACAAGACTTATTACAGGACCCTTCTCTTGCCGGAATCCAGTGTTACCCACCATCATCTCTTTTTTCCCCACAACAAGATCACCATACTTTCTCAGCCAATCAAATGGAGTACATTGATGCAATCCTATCATCGTTGCCGCCCTCCGCCACAAACCCTATTCTTCCATCCAGCTTGGAGCCTTGAGTATAATATATGCATGAGAGAATATAGGAGCTTTTTATTTTGTCTATTTAAATACATATGGCCGAATAATATGGGAAATCCGATGTTTCTTGTTTCATTTTCTTGATTTGTGTGTGTGTTTGTTTGTTGTTATATTATATATATGAACTGATCATTGCCATGCATTTAGCAATGTCTTGAAGTTTTGCGTATATATAAGAGGGGGAAGTGAGAGTTTTGTCCAATGGAAAACCTAGTTTGCTCCTAGGTCAGTATCCTCCTCCATTATCGGTGACATGTCTTAGGTTGTTTCACATGTTTGTCAGCTCAATCGATTAATTTGAATTTTTTTCCCTCGTACTATATACTCCTATGGAATACTCTTCATAGTATGTTTATTTATAATTTATATGCCAATCATGTCCCTTGATGATGTGCACGTACCTGGGGTTGAACAATGTCTGGCTTCAAAGCGCTGTGTGTGTGTGTGTGTTTGTTTGTCTGTGGCATTAATGGCTGATGACGTTGAACGAAGACAAAAGCCGTACAAAGATACGATGGTCAACTCTTAAGCGCTAGAGGCCAAAGTGTCCTTCACAATGCCACCTAGTAAGGTGCCTAGCCATGGTGCTCTGGCGGCTATATCGCTTTAAAAGTTTAAATATCGACTTTCTCACGTCCCCAAATTAATGAATGATTTTGGTTTTACATTTTTTTGCACTTTTTTAACTTTACTTAGAGTTTCATTCATATATCTTAATCTTGTAAATACATCTTTTTAGTCTGGTAACTATGTTGATCATAGTAATATGTTAGTTTTATTTAAGAAATGATAATATTAAAATTTTAAATATAAACAAAATATTCACAAATAATAATGTATTAAGTTTTTTTTATAAAAAAAAATAATGATTAACGCAAAAGTTATTATTTGAGACAAAAATGTATTACGTCAAAAACTGAAAAAATACTTTATACAATTAAAATGCTGAATTAAATTTTTATATAAAATTAAAAGAACAAGAAGTGCCTTAGTCGAAATATTTTTAGTTATAAAGCTTCAAAGTTACTATAGCTTCATTTTTATTTAATGAAAATATTAATTGTTATGTTAGATATTCTTATTTCTTATGCCCCACTTAATTATTTCTATTAATGGAGTTCAAAAAGGCACAAACTTAATTAATATTTTATTAAATCTCTAAATTGAATAGTAAATATTGTGTAAAATTACAAAATTTTCAAAGTGACACTCATCATGTTGAAACTGTACGCTTTGAAAACATTAGTTCAAGCGTTCTGACCAGAAAAGAGAACATCAATTCAAGTGAAACTGTGAAAGTTACCAAGATTCCTCTGGCGTACGTTGGACTTATGATGGACATATATTAATATGTCTCTAAGAATTATGCAAATGATAACTTGTTTAGAATTGAGTCCAAGAAAAAAAAGATAACTTGTTTAGAAAAGAAAATTAGAATTATTTTTAAAAATTAGATGAACAAGATCTAGCAGCCTAATATTATAAGTGGGAATTGAATTTGTTGCCCGTCATTTACAAATTACAACAGGGCTTTTGTGTCATTAGTTTACAAGTCATAAAAAAAAATTACAATCTCAAATCCTTTAATTTATATAAGAACTATTTGAGAGTAGGATTTGATCCTAAATATAATATCTCAATCTACTTTCTCTTCCAAATCATAATTCATTCTCCATGGTATTCATATTGATTATATATATTGAGAGTTTTCATTGAAAGGTAGTCAAGATGAAAAAGGATACCTTAGGGGTCTATTTATTACAGATAAGTAACTTAACTAATTAATTTATTTAATATTTAAATTAATTAAGTAACTTTTATATTAGGAAAAAGAGTTAGTAACTTAGTACTACTTTCAATCTTAATTATAAGGCTTCGTTTATAGATTATAAATAAGATTTTATGATTAGGACAGAAGGTAATATAATTTACCTCCAGTAATTACCTCCAGTAATTACATTATGTACTGTGAGCTTTTAACTTTTACCCTGAAATAGTTAAATTTACTTTTGCACCGTCTAGCTTGCATTTGGTGAGGATAAGTCCTTTCGTTGCGTTTTGCTTTACTTGGAGCTAATGTTGCTTCTAAATTGGTTCAACTTTATGGAAGAGAATAGCAACAAAATGTCACTTCCAGTGTCTCCTGATGGAATAAAGAGTGGTGGGGGTTAGAAGTTGGAAAATTTTCATTTCGACTTTTATAATAATAATAATGCAATTTAGAAAAATTCAATTGAAAAGAGAAACTAGAGGAAGACTTGGATGTTGTCATGATGGAAATATTCCACCTTTTTTTAATAGAATTAATACTATTAAGTTCTTTTGATCACATTATTTTTCAGTTTTCATGAAATTTACATGGACAGGTTAAAACAATTATCTTAAAATAATTGCTGTGTGATTAAAGAGCATAATCGTAAGAGTAGTAAATTATATAGAATAAATATTTACTACTAATTGTACATTACTAGAAAAACACAATATTCCCTAGTTCATGGTGCCATCGACTATCGATCTGGTCAAAATAGTGTGTTGTTCAAAAGCCGAGATTCTCATAATTTAAATAATATTCTTTATTGATTGCAATTATTGTCATAAAAAAGGCAATAAAGAAAAAGATGTAAATGATTTCATTTTCTTAAAAAAAAAGACAATATTTTAATCACATTATATTTGCTAAATTAATTTGTAGCCCCTTTCTATTATTGCTAAATTTTTCATTAAAATAGGAGCAGTGTTATAGCATGCAAAATAATAATGGATAAAAAAAATTCCATGGTAGCGTTTGTGGGTTGTACATGTTTCTTAATACAATGCATTTGGTCCATTATTATTTTGTATGCTATTTTCTTAAGTTTTTTTTCTTTTGTTTCTTAATATATGCTTAAAAAGAGTCAAAGATATTATTATAACACAGCAAAAGAAAATAATTTTAAGAATAAAAAGTAAATTTCAGATTTTGAAAAGTAGACATCATTAACTAAAGCTTTTGTCATAGTCATCAAAGGAGGCCAAAAATTTTTGACCATATTTATCTTATTGAAAAACTATTAAAAGGGTTGTTCTCGCAAATTAATAGTCCGTGAATACACTCTCTTATATGATACAGTTATTAAAAGATAATATAATGGATAATGAAGATCACGTCATTGTAAATCAAAATATGCTGAAATGAGTTAACAAAAAGACTAGACGCGTAGATAATTAACTTTCAATCAGCGGGCAGATGAATAAAAAAGAGAGAAAAGTTACAAATAAATAATAATATTTAAATGAAGTCTTTCAATAAAGGGCATTAGTGTCCCGGTTTTCTAAATAATGGAAGGGCCCATGTTTATGGAAGTGGGGAGTTCTTTGCTTCTTTTCTTTGTCCGTGGAATCTCAGCAACACTTTGCCTCATGACAGAAAGTGGCCTAATTTTGCATCTAAATCAAATCACTCTCTCTGCTTCCATCATCACTCAGAATCTTAAATCAATGTCTTATGGGTCATGTTGGCTGGGGGAATCCCCACTGTTTACTCCCGTCTTTTCTCCTTTGTAAATCAACCTGCACGCAAAAACATGACAAAAGAATAGAACATGGAAACTGTTTCTTCACACTCAACTTTCTTTTCCCCACATTCATCTCACAAAAATTTCCTTTTTCCACTGTCCCTTTTACACCCTTCTGCACAGACATACAATCTTTCTTATTACACTCAAGTTCCACCTTTGTACTAATCTATACTAATTTGTTTGTTGCACTACTCCCTCCTTCATATTTCCTTGAAGATACCAGATGGGGTTAGCTTACCTTTTTTACCATCTTTGAATATTTATTCTGGCTTCTTGACATTTTTGAGATCTTTTGGTATGTATTTTTAATTTCATGAGATACAGCAGTCACTACACCAAACCAGATCATTTGTACTAATAGGCATGAAAGATGACTAATTGAATTTGAACATGCTCAAAGGCAATCCGTATGTGTTAGGAATACAAGTGGAGATTGACTCAAGAATATTTTGGCATGCTCATTGGGCAATCAACAGATTGTCAAAGGTTGATTCATCACAGATCACCAACGCCCTAGAACCCCCACACTTGGGGGGAAAAAAAGAAGGGCACCAGAGCTAATTCAACTTGTCCTGGTTTGCAGGGTATTTAACATGGAATGCAAGAAAATTCAAAGTAAATCAAAAGATCCAATGCGCTGGAGAAGCATCAGATTGACTATGCTGTAATCCTTGACCTGCCCTTCGCTATTCTTCTAGCAATGACTTTTCGGCCACCCTTGGTTGCCTTGCTGCTCAAGAAGAAAAATAACATGGTGTCATAAACATGTGCACATTACTGTATATGAACCTGTGCTGATGTTTGTACATCAGCCATACAAATTTAACAGATTCTATTTTCTTCTACAATTCTACACCTTAACTATACATAGAAGGTCAGACAAATCTAAATTTCAGAAACGTAATGTAGCAAGTAGTCCTCCGCCCTAATGGCATGCACTCATTTTGACGGGTCGTGGCCAGAAGTCCAAGCCCATTCGGCCTATCACTCTTTAGTCATAATAAAGCTTCTAGGAAATGGTTGGTGACACCCACATTATCTACTGAAGTCTATGAAAATTTCAGAGCAAACACAGTTTAGATATCTATATTCAGTTAAGGCATATGTTTTCTTTCTTCATCGAAGGTTTGATTTCCCACATTATCTTCCCATCTGTGTTAGTCTGTATCTGTAGGTCTAACAAGTCAAAGTAAGACATAATTATCGAGAAACAATATGGTTCCTTCTACTTCCCCGTATAATTGTAGTCCTTTACATTAGAATATTTTCAAGTGACGTTACAGTGTGTGCCAGATCTCTACAATTTAACGAGTACGTTAGAGTTTGTTATTCTTGCTATCTTATGATATAAGAAGAATGTAGCCAAAAAGAAAAAACCTGAGTGGCTTACCGGGCAAAAAATCCATGATTTCTCTTTCGCCGTATAAGGCTAGGTTGGAATGTTCTTTTCGGAAATAAGAGCATTGGCTCTTCTGATGAACCAGCCCCTGCAGAACAATGAAAAGAAAAGGAAAAAGAAGAATTCAAATAAAGTCACCTTCTTGGTAATTTATCTCCTCATTTCATGACAAATGTTGGCTAGCATGGGAAACTTTGAGCGTGTCGTAGTTATCAAATGTGCAAGCAATATTGCTCCTCAATATACACAAGGCAACCCCAAAAAAAAAAAAAAAAAAATCCCTCGAGCAACATGTTGATGTTGCCATTATTTAAACAACAAGGACCAAAAAATTTCACCTCGAAATATCCTGATTCCTTGTCAAAAAGTTGTACCTTGCAACTTAAATAGAAGCTTTTATTTCTCAAAGTTAATGTTAATTTGATGATTACATAAAGAGGTGAATTATCCAACTAAAATCGAAGCTGCAAGTAATCCAATTAACATAATAAAGCAAGAAGGTTACCATAAATTAATCTTTTTAAATTTCAAACTATTTCTTAAAGATAGAAACACATAAAAAAAAAAAAAGGCTATCAGATCATTAACATCTCATGCCAATGAAATTTTAAATTTGAAAAACATTCGACGTTAAAATGTACCGTCGGGTAAGAAGAACCGAAGCGAGGGCAGGCCGCAAGGATACACGATGCCACCTGAGGAGAACTGCTGAGATGTTCGAGTTCGCTATTGGGCATCTCGAAAGAACTAGGGAGCTTGGAGACGGATGGGAATAGCCTGGGAGTGATATCGAGGCTACGAGAAGCAATTTTGTCAGTCGAGTACAGCGCTTGGGGAAGAAATGAATTAGAAACCCGATTGAACATTGAAGTGCCAATTCTGAGAAACGTTTTCGATGCCATTTCGGTATGAAAATCCTCAAGCTTTCCTAAACCCTATTGAGAAGAAGCAGCAGGAAGAAGAAATTGGACCAGAGCAACGTGGTATTCAATTTCGGGTCGAACGGTCCGACCCAAAAGAACCGCCGCCGATTTGCCCAGGGATTAAAAAAGACTTTCCAAAGCGGGGAATAATTTTGACAAACGTTAATTTCATTTCTTTTATTTTTATGCATATATATCCGCAAAAAAAGTGTAAAAATGAAATATAAATTCTAGGCAATAGGCACAATCAAATTATTTGTCATTTTGAATGAGCATACAAAGTCATCCATTTTTCAAGGCAAAAAAAAAAATCATCACTTCATACTTAAGAATATATTCAAAAGGGAAATCTCTCGTGGCAGTTATATTTATTATTATTTTAAATTTTTTTAATTGATGGCACTTATGAAGCATAAATTGATAAAAATAGTTCACAATGTAAATCATTTAAATAAGAAATATTTTAGAAAGACTGACATACTTTCACAACTAATTTTACTAATTTTTTGAATTTATATAAATTAGTTATCTGGTTTATATTTAAAATCCAAGAAGTATGCTCATGTCATTAATTATGTTGAATAGTTAGAAAGTTAATTTGGTCCCCAAACGGCCAAAATATTTAATTCATTTCTATATTTCATATTTATCATTTTTTAAAAAATTAATTTATCTAACTCGTCTCACATATAAAAAAAAGAAGGGGAGATTAACTATTTCCATCAAAACTATGGAAGCAAATAACTAGAGTTAGGAACCGTCACATATCAAGTGGTTGAATGCTCCAGCCCCAGAGGGAATTCAATAAAAAAGCAAAGAACCAAACTTGACTACATATTACTACAGTTCCGAAGTTTTACTACAGACTCAAGTTACAACACGCCTATGGCTATGATACTACAAGGAAGCATTTGCTTCACATCAAATGTGACCAAAACGAACTGAAACAATGAAACAAAGGAATCAAAGGGAATAAAACATCAAAAACAGATCAGATCAGTACCGGAATCAAACACACTATTAAATTGGCGTGACTCCCTCTTTCCACTCCATCTTTGCTTTTAAAGGTAAGAAAAAAGAGAAAAAAATATTCATAAAACTCTCAAATGTACACAATCACGCTGAAATTCTACATCATTGTTCTGTGGCAAACACGGCAGAGATCCAATCAGAAGCTGCCATTTGGATGTCAGTCTCAATATGAGGAGAAAGAGAGAGGGGAGTCACAGCAACCTGCTCCTCCAAATCACAGATTTCATAATGAGTCAGAGGCAATACAAAGGAGGCAGAATATTGGATAAAATCAGTCCATTGAGAAAATATAATTATAAAACTGACACAAGAACATGCATGAACATGTCAAGGCAGAGTTTTTGATGGAACACGTTTCTGATCTGTTTACTCATATTTCTTTGTCATTCCTTTGATTGTTTAATCTTGGGAAAATATGAATTTTGGTTTATGACACCTTTTATTAATGATGATTCACTTCCTTAACTTTGATTCAGAACAACTCAATCTCTGCAGTTTCACCACTCAAAATAAGTTAGTTTTAAAGAAACCACAAGGAATAAGTTTTTTCCGACTCGAGTCAAATTTTAGAGACTGAATTGATAATTAAAACAAAGTTAGGGACTAAAAATATATTTTCCCTTCCATCTTATACGAACTTATTTCATATAAAGATCCAGTAAGTCACACTATTACTGAGTCACTAACATGCAATGCATAAGACCCACACTAAATTTTTCTGAAAAAATCTTGGTGAAAACTCGAGACAATCCAACCAATGAAGATGAGGCAATGCTCCAACTTACAAATCCACTTTCAAGTGCACGGTAATCGAGGTCCTCATCTATATCTTCGTGCTGCTTACCCAAAACTGCGTATATAAGTAGAGTATGGCTAAGTTTACTTCTACAAACAGCGTCAAGACATTTCAATGCCATACAGATATCTTTGCTTTTACCATGAGGAAATGAACAAGTTGTATACTTCCAAGAAAGACATTTAAGAGCTACAATTACGCATGCACGGGTGAAAAGATAGCAACCTGAACCATATGTGACTAGGGAAACAAAAACATTTCTACAATAAACTCTTCTTTACGAATTACTATCTTCCGTGTTCAGCATATAAAAAGATATCTTATTTCATTAACAGAATTCTCACAAGATGACATTCTTCCCTTTTATTTACCTCTAGTCTGAAGTACTTCTTTACCCTGTTGAAATCAGGTTTTCCTGCAGCTCCAATAGATTCAACAATCTCCAAATTCTTTTTCTGTGTAGTCAGTCTACGTGCTGCACCCTGAAGCATACCAAGATGAGGAAGGCTAAAATATCAGCATAATAAAATCAACAGATGTACTGAAAGCCCTTCGGATTATACCAGATGGGTAGACGCAACACAACTATTAAATTTTTTTTGACACTCACAGCAGCAGAGGCATCTAGGCCGAGCTGTGCAAACTTAAGGCCAAGGCCTTGTTGGTTGTTCAAGAAATGACCAACAGGATATCGACTAGTTGAAACTGCTTGCCAGTTTGCAGTGGATCGTTGAGTACTTTGCTTGGTCAACTTGAAACCCTGCCAATAAAATAACACACCGTCCATGTAAAAAACAAGCTTGCAGAGACAGGAAATAATGAAATGCTTGTGTTTGAACTATAATTGTATCCAATTCCAAGGGACAAAGGTAGCTCACCATACAGGTCAAACCGTCAAAATAAAGCATGATAAATAGACAAGATAATCAACATGTTTGATTAAAATAATGCAGCCAAAAAAGGAACCCAAGATCTTGAATCTTAAATTCAAGAACAAGATGAACGAGGATAATATATTTGATATAGACTATAGCCCTGCACAAAATAACTATTGAACACCAAATTCACATTAGAACCACAAAACATAAGTTCAAACAATGATGCAGTTTAGTTAATAGCATAAGTTCAAACAACCAAGAGATTCAACGCAGAGATAGAATCACAAATATCCTAAACAATGATGCACAAATATCCTAACACTATACATTTATTGTGGACAGATAATCCAAGGAAACTGCAATATCCTAGCTAAACAGTTCAGAACTCAAACAAGTGCATCACTGATTGTAGCACGGAAAGGAAGTGACTCTGCAAACATTAAATAAATAGAAACAACAATCAATGACAGGAGTCACACAACATTAACTGTTCCTCTAGCATCTAGAACTTGGGTAAGCTAATGCCTTTGCACCTGGGAAAAATAATTAAAAGCACAAACGAAACATCTATATAGAGATTGGATTGGAAGTTGATTATCAAACAAAATTCTCACTCAATATTTTCTATAAGTATCTCTGTAACACGGCAAAATATTTGAATAAATAATCCAAATAACAATCAACTTTCTAAACCTTGTTTCTCAAAGGAGACGCAGGAACTTCTATATCCAGAAAGCAACTTTTGGGAAAAGTTCCGTTCTCAATATCCCTGATAGCTGCATTTATTAATGGTAAACAGATTCCCGCTGCATCCTTGAAATCTGTTTCTTGACTTTCCTCCTCCTTCCTACGTGATATGATGTCAATTCATAACCCTCCAGCAGAAATATTCAGGTCAAACTAGATACAAAAGCAAACCATCAAAGTACCAGTTCAATGATATTGACAATGATGGTACACCGCTTAATGACGCCTCTCTAGCTCCAGCAACAACACCTGAGTAGAACCTGGAGTGTTCTAAAGCATGAGATAAACGTTGGCCTTGGGCATTAATGATATAAGTGTTGAAGATATGTAGAACGCTATAAATGACACCATAAAACAGAATGGAAAGGGGGGGGGGTATGTATCCTCAAACTTGTATTTAAAAAGTTCCTCTATATGCAGTGGCAAATAACTTACATGTGATGACCACAGCTAGATCCCCGGTTGATTCCACTAATAACCTAAAATGCATACCATGTTATATTCTTCAGTATGTTGATTATGGCATAGGCATAATGTTATGATATAAAAACTAACCAGCAAAGGCTTTGACCATGAAAACAATGCCCCAGATAAGGCGAGCGAAACACAGTCCACAGGAGTTCCTGAATAAAGCATAAATTACAAAAAGAATAAGAAATTAGTGCAACTCTGACGTATGAAAAGCCACGACTATGAAACGGCAAACCTGCAAAAAGGTTATGAAACTCTAAAGTATCAGCTCAGCTACGATCAGAAAAAAAATCAATAGTCAGATTTATTTTCAGTGATGTTGAGGATGATTACGATCATTTTTTTAAAGATCTCTTCGACAACTAGGGTAAGACCAGAAAAGTCACATCAATGCACCCACGAACATGATACATGTAGAATCTCATTAGCACTAAGAGAATGTGACGAATAGCACGTGATCTAACGGAGCTTCAATTCTTCAAAAGGCATGATTTCCGAACAAATTTAACTCCCAGACAAATTAAGCCTGATTGCAGCCTCCTCAAGTCTTTTTGAGACCTAGATGAGGGGAGGGCGAGAAATAGGAGCAAAACGAACATGTCATACCTGAAACCTCAAAGGCCGTGGCACCATCAATTTCAGCAGACCTTGCTTCCACCGTTTCTCTGATAGTTACAGAGTGCCCCGAAACTGATTTGTCCCTAAAGCAACCATTTTATAAACTAACAAATTATAACGATACCCCAGATTAATAACAACGCGAGAGATATGTGGGGATGACAGAAAACATAATGCAAATGCAGAATGAAGCACTAAACCCGGAAGCTGAAATGTATGAGGCAAAAGAGGCATAATAGAAAATATCGATGAACAATCCAACAAAAATCAGAGCACAATGAATAAATCAAGATGGGAAAAAAAAAAACCCACGATTGAGGAACGCAGACATGAACATTGTAAAGGCCTTCACGAACAAGAGCTTCAACTAAGTAAGTGAGGCCAGGAGACCCAATACCATCACTATTTGTGACCAAGACAATGGGCTTCGAACTATCATTGACTTCCGTGGAATCAGGAACCGAAGATAAAGAAGGTTCGGGAGTTTCAGCATCGTCCTTGGATTTGTCACCCTCATCAGCGCCTTTCCTGCTAAGAAGGACTTCTTGGAGATTGGAAACGAGGCCCGGAGGCATCAAGTTGTTCTTGACAGAAGTAGAACTCATGGGCACAGATTCCTTGAAACGGAAACTGAATTATAATCGCAAGAAAAATGAAAGATTCAAAACTGAAACCCTAAGCGAGCAGCAAGAAAGCTGAAAGAAAAACGGAGGAAGAAACGGATATAGATAGATAGAGCGGTGGTAACGGCGTGACGTGGGAAAGTGAAGAGAGACAACCCAAAAGGGAAGAGAAAAGCTTCAAAGTACTGAAACAGAGAGAGGGTGAGATTACTTGTAAAAATGGGATCTTTAGAAGGAAAGAGAAGAAACAGTAATGAAAGAGGTTAGGGGCACAGTTACATGATTTTGAATCTTTCATCTTTTTGTTGAATACAGTTTTCTTTTCTGGCGATCTATCCTTGACCGCCAGCTATTGACAATTGGGACATAATTACTTCGATAATGATTGTATTAGATTACATATCGTGCATGCATAATTGAATTGATGGCATATTCTACAACTTTCTTTTCTCTTAATTACTGATGATTTAACGGGTAATCTTCCAGCCAGGAAAAAAAGTAATTAATCATTTACTATGTCTAAAGGCTTGTACACACACACCCATCGCAACTTAACTTAATTGATTTAAATCAATGAAAGATATGTGATTTAGTTTTTAAATTTAAAACAGAAGTGGGTCATAAATTTTATAGTTGTCAGAATAAATGATACTAAAAACTGAATCTAACACTACCATCTTAAAATTTT
>NW_021636607.1:0-99913 GCF_004799145.2 Neltuma alba | reverse complement strand
AATTAAGTCGGTTCATTTTTTCACCTTTTTTTATGTCTAACGCAAATTTAATTATGACAGCACTTTTGCCATTTCTTTTCTTTTTGAGTTAGAATTTTCATCCCCCTCCAGTACTTATTCTTACCTGCATCGACCCATGATCCAGCTGGAGTAAAATGGATTAAGTGAAGCAATTATTTTGTACAAGGAATAAGTGCACTGGTTTGGAATTTCTAGGCTAATTAAGTCACTCACGGAATCTAGCACTTGGAATATTTTTTCGTCAGTAAAAGTTGTTTTGTTATTCGTGAAATATACTCTGCTAGATGAAAGCAATTAACATCGGAATAATGCAATCTCAACCCAAGAGTAGTTCAATATGATATCTCTTCTTCAAGCTCATTTGTGCGCGCGCGCGCGTGTTTTAGCTCTCACCAGTTCTGAGAAATCAAATCAATACAACAGTTTACAGGAACAACTGAAACTATGTGAATTTTTATGTGACTTGAACACGGAGTTTAGGTGAGCTACAAGATATCCTTGTTTTGTTGTTTTAGGTTGTCGTTTGCACACACACACACATATATTAATTTCTTTTTCTTCTAATGGGGGGAATATAATCTCTCTCTCTCTCTCGGAGTCAAGAAAATAAGAAGAGAGAAGAAGAAACAGTTTGACTACTGAAAGTGACCTAAACCAAAACCAGTCTTTAAGAGGAGAAGGACAAAGGAATTACACAGCGATCTTTATATAAAATGTCAATAATACATGCACTTGAATTAGAATGGGTTTGGTTTCACCAAAGATATGGGTTAGGAAAGATAAAAAATAAAAGAGTGTCTGACCACAAGAGTCCTTTTGAAGGCTCAACAAAAAAGTAAAAGATGCCACTCACTCTATTAAATGTTTGCATGTGCTTCATTAATTACAGAATCTTGTTTGGACACTGCCCCTATAATCCTCATCTTCCTTGTTTTATAAGCATTCCTCAATCTCCTCCTCCTCCTTCTCCTCTTTTGTTTCTCAAGCAACAATTTTTACATCACTTTTGTGACATTGATATGTCAGTAAAGAAGGTAAATTAAGCAGTATATAGTCTTTCAAAAAGGGTAGAGGAAGACTGAAAAAAAAAACACTCTTTGAAATACTTTTTTTGTTACTAATTTATTCAAAGATTTAGTTATTAATGGAATACAATAGTTTCCATATAGCTGACCCCACTTCATGAGCTAAGACTTATATTGTTGTTTATATAACAATTGATACACCATGCTTCGGAAACTTTTTTGTTTGTGACAGATTTTAACCTTACGCATCATAACAAGCAATATTATTCACTTACAGTAACAGTGTGAATATATATATATTAAAGCACTTGATTTACATATCAACATTATTATATTTGAGAAACTTTATCTCTGGTGTTTTGATTTTTTTGAATATTTTACTAATTACAATAGATTCTGCCGCTGGCTTTGCTTGGTTTTTGCCTTGTTTCAAGTGCTGATGGAATATCTTAAAGGCAAATTTGATTCTGTTAGTGATTCAATTTCACGATCAATAGTTTGTTTTTTTTTAAAAAATCAACACGCTTTTTGCATGAAAGTTGGATGGAAATCAATTTGAAGGAATCAATTTGATAAAGTAATCATGCATAAAGAATAAGCGGATATGCTATTTAAGCACATTGGACGTTAAAAGTGAAATGAATAATATTACTGTGTACTGATTGCATCACTCCCACCTGAATGTTGTGTTCATAAATTTATGTGTGTGTGTCTATATATATTATTATCTATATAAAGGCAATTTGGAAGACAAAGATGTTCAATCATAGAGAATGTTCATTGCAGTATGGCTTTTAATTACCTAATCATACCAAAAGTGATTGATTTGTTCTTATATGTAAGCTCAATGACAGAATTATTAACAATTAGCCGTTGTCACGTCACTAATTAAAAACCATTGGTTAATCAGCCGATTTAGAATTAAACTTTGATCAAATGTTTGAGGGAAGAAGCACAAGTGAAACAAAAAAGAAGAGAGCTTTAAGATCTAAATTCGCTGCATGATTTGCAGACTGAGACATAGATCATCATCACCGATCCCAACAAAATGATTGGACGTTTCTGCTATTGATTATTCTGATTTCTTTGTTTTCTTTGCATGCGAGTACTGCTTTAGATGGAATCCCAGAACAGGGTTATATATAGAGAAATCATACTTTTTGCCAACTAAATTCTTGAAATGAAACGCATAGTCCTACGAGTGTGCACAAAGTGGCCGGCAATTAGATTCTTCTCGATCGTTGTCCCAGCACCATTCTCTGTAACTCAACTAAAAGTTCTGTAACCTTTTTGAGAAAAAGAAACCCAAAACCGTTATTCCTAAATACATATATACTATACTCATCTATCTCTTACTTACCCTACTGCATGCTACTGATATTTATATATAACTTCGATATATTTTGTGTGATGCAAGTAAGTGCATGCAAGAACTTATAACGATGGCACACATAAGGAATTAATCTATAGAATTGCAATAATGGACTAGAAAAGTTATACTTGGAGAAGTTGAGGTTAATTATTTGGTTGGCTAGGAAGATGGCATGCATATATAAGTTTTTTTTTATAAATTAAATGACATTGTCGTGTAGAGAATGATGATTATTTTATTGGAATCATTGAGAATCAAAAACCATTGAATTGTCCATCTTTTATACATAAAAAGATTTGTCCTCTCTCTAATCATTAAAATTGACAATCAATGTGTACTGAGTTTTTTTTCCTTCACTTATGCAAATGCACGCAAAGCCATCAACACAAATTTTGACTATGAAACGCAGCTCCTATATATGCAAATGATGATCCACGTGGTTGAGCGTACATTTTATAAAATGATGTGATAATATTATATATGTTTTCTTTTTAATAATACACTCTCTTCATCAAAATAAAAATGACTAATAATTACTTCCTCTGGTCTCTATTATAAGGGATTGTCTAAAAAAAATTTTTTGGTCCTTATTATAAGTACCTAGTTGACAAATTATTATTACTCATGTAAGTAACTTTTCACTAGCTCCTCGAAATTTGTTATAAGGGTACGTAAGTTTAAAATTTTTTATATTTTTGGAACACATTTAATGATATATGTTATTTTTTGTCTGTATGAATAGCTTGTTGACCCTTTGTAAATAGGCAAGAGGGAGTAGATAAGTTCATTTGAATAGTGTTGTTGCTCTCTTTATGTAGCTAATAACTCTTGAAAGTTGAGTGACATAACACGTCTCTCATTTAGTTTCTGATCTCAAAGATATAGATAGCTATATATGTATCAAATAATTCAAGATGCTAATTATATCATGGAATTGGAACAAAAAAAATTATCGTACATTGTCCCTTGTCTATGATACCTTGTTTGTCTAGAAAGAATAAGAATAATTAAACATCATTACTTAAAAGAAATTCATTCACCTAAGTAGACAAGCATGTTTTACATGGGTTTGAATCCGTACACCAAGCCAATTTGTTAAAAGAGAAACAGATAAAAAAAAACAAAAGGGCTTTCAATTGATCAAGAAGTATCATTTTTCACTGTGCTTCAATAAATTAGTAGCTATATTTTTCACCCTGTTGACTATGTATGACCCTAAGGTGAAAGTGTTAATTTATCCTCTTAACCTCGGATCGCTGTTAATATCATCAATAATTGCCAAGCCTGGTACTCCCCTAGTTGGCTTAGTTCTATGTAAATGCTAGTAGATATATTTATTTTGATATTAAATGTAAGAATCTGATTTATTTTTCAAATTTATTGTTTCTTTCTCTAAATTATTTTTATTAATTGCAATTATTTAAAAGATTATTTTGGGTAGCTTTCGACAAGTGAATGAATATTTCAAGAAACTAGCACACTTTTTCTTTTCACAAATAACTAATCTAATTAATTTTTTCAATTTTTATAAATTGTTTCTCTGATCTTATTTATAAGGCAGAGAGATAAGACATTTTTTGTTTCCATATATAGGGTAATAAGACAAATTTTTTGTAGGGATGTATAATCTTGCCCTTCATTTATTATTGTGTTGATTTTGTTTACATGAGATATAATGTGTATTAAATAGAGACAAAGTTGAAAAGTTATTAATTTTAAATGAGATTTAATGAAGTTTAAGATTTTTCTTAGCCTGTATAAAATTTATTGAAAGTGACTTATAAATAGGACTAAAAGTGTAGTTATCTAACTTTTATATTTAGGATGAAAAAATATATCATATTTTTGTTTTTGCCATTAGGGAGTGTATCATACGTACTACTCCCTTTAGTTCATTATAAATGTCATTTTAGGATATTTTACATTTAATTACTAAAGAAGTCATTAAGTAATAAGTTATTATGATTGTTAATTAAGATGCCCTTGACTTGAATTATTCTTTAAATAAACGTCAACCCATTAAGAAAATGCTCATCGGAATGTCGCTTCATAAATAGAGTATTGGTGGAGGACAAATATAGTTACTCCCTTGCTCTCTAAAGTAACAATTACCATTTCCTTCTTGTCTTTAAATATAAAAAATATTGGCAATTTGTTTTAAATTTTTATAGCAAATTTTCTATCTTGCACCTATTAATTTCTTGTTTTAATACCAATATACATGAATTTTTTTATTTTCTTTCTTATACTCTTTCTCCCCATAATAAGGATACTTTAAAAAAATTTTAATTTTTATCTATTTATTATTTTTAACTTACTTTTGATCTACGAGATATACTTCAAGGTTGCTTATAAAAGGGACAGATGGAGTATTAGTTAAAGGTATCATGTAATATCTAGCTCTCTCTCTCCCTCTCTCTCTCTATATATATAAAATAAATTAATTTTATTATTTTTTATGGCATTTTGTCCATTTTATATTTCCTACGTTCATGCATTCACAGGCCATTAGGAAAACATAAAAAATATGATCGTATATTAATTAAATTCATTCGGTCAAAAAACAATACTCCTCCAGTCGTTAATATAAGATCCAATTCTCGAGTTGGTTTTAGTCCTAAATATAAGACACATTTATCATATTTATCAATTTTTTTTAAATTACCCTATGGATACTCCCTCAACCATAATCAAATAGAAAAGGGAGATGGGGTATTAAGAAAGATAATTATGGTATTTTAGGAAAAATAGGTTACTTTTCTTATAATTAACTAACTTACCTAACTTCCTTAATCTAATCAAATTAGTTAAATAGATCTCATATTAAGGACCAGATGAGCATTGATCAAATCCATATCTCGTCATTATACTCATTATATTTGCTTTCTCTATAATTTCTCTTTCTAAATTCATCATATGCATCAGTTATCATTGTGATAGTAAAGAAATCCATTCTCATCATATTATGTACTTTATTTCTCCAAAAAAAAATTTCACGTTGTTGGATCTTTTTTAATTTAATGTTTCCCTCGTAGAAGAACACGTGCGAAGTTAAATAATCCAACCAAAACTGTCCACAATTTAGAGATGTAATGGCATGTTTTGTTTGGACACATCCTAATAATTCTCTCTAAAAATCAGTGCTTTTGAAATTCAGTAAACGTAGGTACTGGCTTCTACTACATTTCCCCCCCTCCTTTTTCGCCCGAAAAAAATCCTTTTAATTGATTGAGTGAAAAGAGATATATTAACCTCATTTATACACATTTCCCTCCAATATATAAAACTAATTAAGAGAAATAAGTTTATTTTACATGTCTTGGCATATATATGGCCACAAATTTTCAAAGTTCGCCATACAATTAAACCACGCGATATTTTGGGCAAAAAAGCATATCTTTTGCGCTTCGTATTTTTTTGAAAAATAAAGAACAAATAGGCACTGTATAGGATGTCATATCACATACATTATTCATAGAAACAGTAAACTTTGAAAACATACTGGTAACAAAAAAAACTTTGAAAACATGTAGAGGGAGAGAGGGAGAGAGAAAGCTGGAGTGCTGTCAGCTAGATTTTTAATAGAGTAGCTATTAATTAGGGAGGATAATTAGGCGACAAAAATCATCATATGCTTAATGATAAGAGGCACTGGAATAACGATAATGGATTGACCAAGTGTGATTCCATTCCATGTCATCCTTAAATTAACTTTGTTATAGAAACCATATTGAAGATGACAATCTTGTATATATTGGGGATTAAGCCTAATCCATCGTCTTATAGATATTTAATTAAAACGGATTAATAAACTACCTATATTTCTAGCTACCTACTGTATACAACTGCGCATGCTTTCTTTTCCCTTCTGATTTTGGAAAGTAAAACGAAAATTATTTGATATTATTGTTATAGTACATTTTTTTGGTTATGAAACATCACAGATTAAAGTTGCCTAGCTATCACCTATATATACAATGTGTGGGGAAAAATCTTTAAACGAGAGTAAACAGTATATAGATAATAAAGTAGTGCATTATGTTAATACGAATGGCCAATCTCCTAGAAGCTAGAACAGGCATAACTTTGCTGTAAAGATGACATATAATTGTCTACTATCATATAATATATACTACCTCATATCTTTAATGTAAAAATTAATTGATATTTAATTTGGTTTGGTTTTAAATATAAGACTCTAATTTATTTTATTTATCTGTGTTTTTAAGATAGTCTTTATATAGTTGTACATATTAAAAAGTTGATTAAATGGTAATTTTAGTTAATATATGTGAGGGACAAGGATATTTAAAGAAGACAATACATATTTATTATAAATAACTAGTTTAACTGATTTTCCTAATATACTCAAATTAGTCAAACTAACTCTTATATTAAGAACTAGAGGTATTATTATCTTATCTAGAAGGTTTGGCCACACCCACGTTTAACATTAACTTTCACAACTTTAATGTGTGTGTGTTTTTCAAGAAATGGTTTTAATGTGCTGTGCTTGCTTGGTTTTGAAACTAATATGATTCTTTTGTTTCCTTTCAATCATGATCATTCATTATATATTTTTTTCCATCATAATCATTCATTATATAAATGGCTTAATTTGATACGTAATACATTTATATATACATATGTGCGACTTATAATATATATATATATGTGTGTTGTGTGTGTATGCCTCTTTTAGCAGACATATTATTAATAAAAATTTTGATTAATATTTTAATCTCCACATAAGTAAGTGTAATTTAGTCTCTATAATTTTGATTTAGTTAACCCGATCTTTGAACTTTAACTAATTGCAATTCAGTTTCTATAATTTTAATCAGCTAAAATTTTAATTCCTAACTTTCATAAAATATACAATTTTATTTTTCTAAAATATGAAAACTAATATTTTAAATAGTTAATTTATAGAGATTGAATTACACTAAGTTAAATTAAAAACTGAGTTATAAATAAATCAAACTATAGGGCCTAAGTACAGTCCTGTAAAAACGACAAGCACAAAATGATTAACTTTTTCTTTATTAATTAATTACAAGCATTATCATTGGCTATACCTAAAGATGAGTACGCTATAAATCTAGGTAAACTTCTTGAGCCATGATTTCCAAAGAAGGATAGTAAAAAGGTTAATTAATTGAAAAATCACCGCAATGTATTCAAAATAAATTAATGGGACCCACCAGTGTGCATGTGTGACACGTGGACAAAGAAGGCAAAGGCCATTAAAAAGGGTACAAGTGGTGCAGGAGGGGTGACATTGTGACAATGCAGCTTTTATCCCTTGCCACAAACCCTAAGCGGGCCACCTTATGGTACACCCTCCCTCATTAAATTCATTACCCTCTTCTCAGTCTGCCTCACATACGATTCTTTTCCTCACAGTCTTTTTTTCCCCCCTCTTTTTGATATTATATTGTAAGCCCTTCTTCTTCTCTCTCTCACCTAGGGCTCAAAAAAGTGTGAGGAGAGAGAGAGAGGCCCCTCCATCATCTTCTTTTTTAAATACCACCAAAAGTACTCCTCATATATTGTTTTCCAAGGCCTCGTTCTGTACCGTGTAAACCACTAGTTTTCGCTCTGAACTGATCATATCAGAGATCATCATTGTGAGAGAAGTAACAAGAAGAAGAAGAAGAGGTATATAGAGAGAGATCAGGCCAATAGCATCATATCGAATTTGCAGAGATGGGGCATCATTCTTGCTGCAACAAGCAGAAAGTGAAAGAGGGTTATGGTCACCTGAAGAAGATGAAAAGCTTATCAACTACATCACACTTACGGCCATGGTTGCTGGAGCTCTGTCCTAAGCTTGCTGGTACTTACATATCTATATCTCCATCTCTTTTTCATTTCTTCTTTAAATCTCTCTATAATCAAATGTTTTACACATCTCTCTTTTCATCTTCATTTCATACAGTAACTAATAAGTACCTCTCTCTTTAACTGTAAATCTTTCCCTTCTTTTTTCGTTCTCATCTTCATTCATCTTCATCAGAGTATTATATATATAGCTTTTCCGATCTTTAGCTTGCCGCTGGAAATTAAACTTTTTTCTTATGATTAATTCACTGCGATTTTTTGTTCTGACAAATTTTCATGGAATGAACATGAAGGTCTTCAGAGGTGTGGGAAAAGTTGCAGACTTAGATGGATCAATTACCTAAGACCTGATTTGAAACGAGGAAGCTTCTCTTCTCAAGAAGCAGCCCTCATTATAGAGCTTCATAGCATTCTAGGCAACAGGTATGGCTCCTATACATGTCTGCTTCTCTCTTCTCTTTTTTCCCCTCTTTTTCCCCCTTAATTATCTGCAAATGCAAATCATATTGTTCCTACATGTAATTAGATATATGTATATATATTAAATAATTATCAAAAGGTTGCTTTCTTTCTATACTTTTTCTTTATGACAAGTTGATGATGGACATATTGTTTTTGACAGGTGGGCTCAGATTGCCAAGCACCTACCTGGAAGAACTGACAATGAGGTCAAGAACTTCTGGAACTCAAGCATAAAGAAGAAGCTGCTTTCTCATGATATGCTCCCCCTTCTTTTTCCACATTTTCTGATCATTTTCTTCTTCATCATCATCACCATCATCATCATAATGCTCTCCTCTGAAACCTTCTTCCCTTCTTCAAACCCTAATGATCATCTCCTCCTTAACCAGTCTCATCCTCAGCCTGATCATCATCCTCATCATCAGCTATACCATCCCATTACTACTACTCCATCACCAATCCCACAAGCTCTCATTGGTCTCCATCATAAAACTGATGATGTTAAAGCAGACATTGCAATTATGATAATCCCAATGACAATTTCCTTCATGTCCAGCAGAATCCTATATCAGAAACCCACACCACCTAATATTATTATTCCATACTGTGAAGATGGCAATAATAATAATGATAATCATGATACGTGGTCAATGTTGAATGGTCTGAGTCAAGAGAATAATCAAATTACCAAAAGTGATGATCCTCTACTTCATCATCTTGTTGCAGAGAAATTCATGAACCCAGGTTCGATGTTAATGCAGCAATATTGTGATCCGGATGATGAAACTTGGGGGAGTCCATTGTGCCCAAAATCTGTAATAGCTTTGAGGATTATGTGTTGATGAGCAGTAGTAATGCAGTCCCATCATCATCTTCTTATTCACAAGACTTATTACAGGACCCTTCTCTTGCCGGAATCCAGTGTTACCCACCATCATCTCTTTTTTCCCCACAACAAGATCACCATACTTTCTCAGCCAATCAAATGGAGTACATTGATGCAATCCTATCATCGTTGCCGCCCTCCGCCACAAACCCTATTCTTCCATCCAGCTTGGAGCCTTGAGTATAATATATGCATGAGAGAATATAGGAGCTTTTATTTTGTCTATTTAAATACATATGGCCGAATAATATGGGAAATCCGATGTTTCTTGTTTCATTTTCTTGATTTGTGTGTGTGTTTGTTTGTTGTTATATTATTATATATGAACTGATCATTGCCATGCATTTAGCAATGTCTTGAAGTTTTGCGTATATATAAGAGGGGGAAGTGAGAGTTTTGTCCAATGGAAAACCTAGTTTGCTCCTAGGTCAGTATCCTCCTCCATTATCGGTGACATGTCTTAGGTTGTTTCACATGTTTGTCAGCTCAATCGATTAATTTGAATTTTTTTCCCTCGTACTATATACTCCTATGGAATACTCTTCATAGTATGTTTATTTATAATTTATATGCCAATCATGTCCCTTGATGATGTGCACGTACCTGGGGTTGAACAATGTCTGGCTTCAAAGCGCTGTGGTGTGTGTGTGTGTTTGTTTGTCTGTGGCATTAATGGCTGATGACGTTGAACGAAGACAAAAGCCGTACAAAGATACGATGGTCAACTCTTAAGCGCTAGAGGCCAAAGTGTCCTTCACAATGCCACCTAGTAAGGTGCCTAGCCATGGTGCTCTGGCGGCTATATCGCTTTAAAAGTTTAAATATCGACTTTCTCACGTCCCAAATTAATGAATGATTTTGTTTTACATTTTTTGCACTTTTTTAACTTTACTTAGAGTGGTTTCATTCATATATCTTAATCTTGTAAATACATCTTTTTAGTCTGGTAACTATGTTGATCATAGTAATATGTTAGTTATTTAAGAAATGATAATATTAAAATTTTAAATATAAACAAAATATTCACAAATAATAATGTATATTAAGTTTTTTTTATAAAAAAAAATAATGATTAACGCAAAAGTTATTATTTGAGACAAAAATGTATTACGTCAAAAACTGAAAAAATACTTTATACAATAAATGCTGAATTAAATTTTTATATAAATTAAAAGAACAAGAAGTGCCTTAGTCGAAATATTTTTAGTTATAAAGCTTCAAAGTTACTATAGCTTCATTTTTATTTAATGAAAATATTAATTGTTATGTTAGATATTCTTATTTCTTATGCCCCACTTAATTATTTCTATTAATGGAGTTCAAAAAGGCACAAACTTAATTAATATTTTATTAAATCTCTAAATTGAATAGTAAATATTGTGTAAAATTACAAAATTTTCAAAGTGACACTCATCATGTTGAAACTGTACGCTTTGAAAACATTAGTTCAAGCGTTTCTGACCAGAAAGAGAACATCAATTCAAGTGAAACTGTGAAAGTTACCAAGATTCCTCTGGCGTACGTTGGACTTATGATGGACATATATTAATATGTCTCTAAGAATTATGCAAATGATAACTTGTTAGAATTGAGTCCAAGAAAAAAAAGATAACTTGTTTAGAAAAGAAAATTAGAATTATTTTTAAAAATTAGATGAACAAGATCTAGCAGCCTAATATTATAAGTGGGAATTGAATTTGTTGCCCGTCATTTACAAATTACAACAGGGCTTTTGTGTCATTAGTTTACAAGTCATAAAAAAAATTACAATCTCAAATCCTTTAATTTATATAAGAACTATTTGAGAGTAGGATTTGATCCTAAATATAATATCTCAATCTACTTTCTCTTCCAAATCATAATTCATTCTCCATGGTATTCATATTGATTATATATATTGAGAGTTTTCATTGAAAGGTAGTCAAGATGAAAAAGGATACCTTAGGGGTCTATTTATTACAGATAAGTAACTTAACTAATTAATTTATTTAATATTTAAATTAATAAGTAACTTTATATTAGGAAAAAGAGTTAGTAACTTAGTACTACTTTCAATCTTAATTATAAGGCTTCGTTTATAGATTATAAATAAGATTTTATGATTAGGACAGAAGGTATATAATTTACCTCCAGTAATTACCTCCAGTAATTACATTATGTACTGTGAGCTTTTAACTTTTACCCTGAAATAGTTAAATTACTTTTGCACCGTCTAGCTTGCATTTGGTGAGGATAAGTCCTTTCGTTGCGTTTTGCTTTACTTGGAGCTAATGTTGCTTCTAAATTGGTTCAACTTTATGGAAGAGAATAGCAACAAAATGTCACTTCCAGTGTCTCCTGATGGAATAAAGAGTGGTGGGGGTTAGAAGTTGGAAAATTTTCATTTCGACTTTTATAATAATAATAATGCAATTTAGAAAATTCAATTGAAAAGAGAAACTAGAGGAAGACTTGGATGTTGTCATGATGGAAATATTCCACCTTTTTTAATAGAATTAATACTATTAAGTTCTTTTGATCACATTATTTTTCAGTTTCATGAAATTTACATGGACAGGTTAAAACAATTATCTTAAAATAATTGCTGTGTGATTAAAGAGCATAATCGTAAGAGTAGTAAATTATATAGAATAAATATTTACTACTAATTGTACATTACTAGAAAAACACAATATTCCCTAGTTCATGGTGCCATCGACTATCGATCTGGTCAAAATAGTGTGTTGTTCAAAAGCCGAGATTCTCATAATTTAAATAATATTCTTTATTGATTGCAATTATTGTCATAAAAAAGGCAATAAAGAAAAAGATGTAAATGATTTCATTTTCTTAAAAAAAAAGACAATATTTTAATCACATTATATTTGCTAAATTAATTTGTAGCCCCTTTCTATTATTGCTAAATTTTTCATTAAAATAGGAGCAGTGTTATAGCATGCAAAATAATAATGGATAAAAAAAATTCCATGGCAGGTTTGTGGTTGTACATGTTTCTTAATACAATGCATTTGGTCCATTATTATTTTGTATGCTATTTTCTTAAGTTTTTTTCTTTTGTTTCTTAATATATGCTTAAAAAGAGTCAAAGATATTATTATAACACAGCAAAAGAAAATAATTTTAAGAATAAAAAGCAAATTTCAGATTTTGAAAAGTAGACATCATTAACTAAAGCTTTTGTCATAGTCATCAAAGGAGGCCAAAAATTTTTGACCATATTTATCTTATTGAAAAACTATTAAAAGGGTTGTTCTCGCAAATTAATAGTCCGTGAATACACTCTCTTATATGATACAGTTATTAAAAGATAATATAATGGATAATGAAGATCACGTCATTGTAAATCAAAATATGCTGAAATGAGTTAACAAAAAGACTAGATGCGTAGATAATTAACTTTCAATCAGCGGGCAGATGAATAAAAAAGAGAGAAAAGTTACAAATAAATAATAATATTTAAATGAAGTCTTTCAATAAAGGGCATTAGTGTCCCGGTTTTCTAAATAATGGAAGGGCCCATGTTTATGGAAGTGGGGAGTTCTTTGCTTCTTTTCTTTGTCCGTGGAATCTCAGCAACACTTTGCCTCATGACAGAAAGTGGCCTAATTTTGCATCTAAATCAAATCACTCTCTCTGCTTCCATCATCACTCAGAATCTTAAATCAATGTCTTATGGGTCATGTTGGCTGGGGGAATCCCCACTGTTTACTCCCGTCTTTTCTCCTTTGTAAATCAACCTGCACGCAAAAACATGACAAAAGAATAGAACATGGAAACTGTTTCTTCACACTCAACTTTCTTTTCCCCACATTCATCTCACAAAAAATTTCCTTTTTCCACTGTCCCTTTTACACCTTCTGCACAGACATACAATCTTTCTATTACACTCAAGTTCCACCTTTGTACTAATCTATACTAATTTGTTTGTTGCACTACTCCCTCCTTCATATTCCTTGAAGATACCAGATGGGGTTAGCTTACCTTTTTTACCATCTTTGAATATTTATTCTGGCTTCTTGACATTTTTGAGATCTTTTGGTATGTATTTTTAATTTCATGAGATACAGCAGTCACTACACCAAACCAGATCATTTGTACTAATAGGCATGAAAGATGACTAATTGAATTTGAACATGCTCAAAGGCAATCCGTATGTGTTAGGAATACAAGTGGAGATTGACTCAAGAATATTTTGGCATGCTCATTGGGCAATCAACAGATTGTCAAAGGTTGATTCATCACAGATCACCAACGCCCTAGAACCCCCACACTTGGGGGGAAAAAAAGAAGGGCACCAGAGCTAATTCAACTTGTCCTGGTTTGCAGGGTATTTAACATGGAATGCAAGAAAATTCAAAGTAAATCAAAAGATCCAATGCGCTGGAGAAGCATCAGATTGACTATGCTGTAATCCTTGACCTGCCCTTCGCTATTCTTCTAGCAATGACTTTTCGGCCACCCTTGGTTGCCTTGCTGCTCAAGAAGAAAAATAACATGGTGTCATAAACATGTGCACATTACTGTATATGAACCTGTGCTGATGTTTGTACATCAGCCATACAAATTTAACAGATTCTATTTTCTTCTACAATTCTACACCTTAAACTATACATAGAAGGTCAGACAAATCTAAATTTCAGAAACGTAATGTAGCAAGTAGTCCTCCGCCCTAATGGCATGCACTCATTTTGACGGGTCGTGGCCAGAAGTCCAAGCCCATTCGGCCTATCACTCTTTAGTCATAATAAAGCTTCTAGGAAATGGTTGATGACACCCACATTATCTACTGAAGTCTATGAAAATTTCAGAGCAAACACAGTTTAGATATCTATATTCAGTTAAGGCATATGTTTTCTTTCTTCATCGAAGGTTTGATTTCCCACATTATCTTCCATCTGTGTTAGTCTGTATCTGTAGGTCTAACAAGTCAAAGTAAGACATAATTATCGAGAAACAATATGGTTCCTTCTACTTCCCCGTATAATTGTAGTCCTTTACATTAGAATATTTTCAAGTGACGTTACAGTGTGTGCCAGATCTCTACAATTTAACGAGTACGTTAGAGTTTGTTATTCTTGCTATCTTATGATATAAGAAGAATGTAGCCAAAAAGAAAAAACCTGAGTGGCTTACCGGGCAAAAAATCCATGATTTCTCTTTCGCCGTATAAGGCTAGGTTGGAATGTTCTTTTCGGAAATAAGAGCATTGGCTCTTCTGATGAACCAGCCCCTGCAGAACAATGAAAAGAAAAGGAAAAAGAAGAATTCAAATAAAGTCACCTTCTTGGTAATTATCTCCTCATTTCATGACAAATGTTGGCTAGCATGGGAACTTTGAGCGTGTCGTAGTTATCAAATGTGCAAGCAATATTGCTCCTCAATATACACAAGGCAACCCCAAAAAAAAAAAAAAAAAATCCCTCGAGCAACATGTTGATGTTGCCATTATTTAAACAACAAGGACCAAAAAATTTCACCTCGAAATATCCTGATTCCTTGTCAAAAAGTTGTACCTTGCAACTAAATAGAAGCTTTTATTTCTCAAAGTTAATGTTAATTTGATGATTACATAAAGAGGTGAATTATCCAACTAAAATCGAAGCTGCAAGTAATCCAATTAACATATAAAGCAAGAAGGTTACCATAAATTAATCTTTTTAAATTTCAAACTATTTCTTAAAGATAGAAACACATAAAAAAAAAAAAGGCTATCAGATCATTAACATCTCATGCCAATGAAATTTTAAATTTGAAAAACATTCGACGTTAAAATGTACCGTCGGGTAAGAAGAACCGAAGCGAGGGCAGGCCGCAAGGATACACGATGCCACCTGAGGAGAACTCGCTGAGATGTTGGAGTTCGCTATTGGGCATCTCGAAAGAACTAGGGAGCTTGGAGACGGATGGGAATAGCCTGGGAGTGATATCGAGGCTACGAGAAGCAATTTTGTCAGTCGAGTACAGCGCTTGGGGAAGAAATGAATTAGAAACCCGATTGAACATTGAAGTGCCAATTCTGAGAAACGTTTTCGATGCCATTTCGGTATGAAAATCCTCAAGCTTTCCTAAACCCTATTGAGAAGAAGCAGCAGGAAGAAGAAATTGGACCAGAGCAACGTGGTATTCAATTCGGGTCGAACGGTCCGACCCAAAAGAACCGCCGCCGATTTGCCCAGGGATTAAAAAAGACTTTCCAAAGCGGGGATAATTTTGACAAACGTAATTTCATTTCTTTTATTTTTATGCATATATATCCGCAAAAAAAGTGTAAAAATGAAATATAAATTCTAGGCAATAGGCACAATCAAATTATTTGTCATTTTGAATGAGCATACAAAGTCATCCATTTTTCAAGGCAAAAAAAAAATCATCACTTCATACTTAAGAATATATTCAAAAGGGAAATCTCTCGTGGCAGTTATATTTATTATTATTTTAAATTTTTTAATTGATGGCACTTATTAAGCATAAATTGATAAAAATAGTTCACAATGTAAATCATTTAAATAAGAAATATTTTAGAAAGACTGACATACTTTCACAACTAATTTTACTAATTTTTTGAATTTATATAAATTAGTTATCTGGTTTATATTTAAAATCCAAGAAGTATGCTCATTGTCATTAATTATGTTGAATAGTTAGAAAGTTAATTTGGTCCCCAAAACGGCCAAAATATTTAATTCATTTCTATATTTCATATTTATCATTTTTTAAAAATTAATTTATCTAACTCGTCTCACATATAAAAAAAGAAGGGGAGATTAACTATTTCCATCAAAACTATGGAAGCAAATAACTAGAGTTAGGAACCGTCACATATCAAGTGGTTGAATGCTCCAGCCCCAGAGGGAATTCAATAAAAAAGCAAAGAACCAAACTTAGACTACATATTACTACAGTTCCGAAGTTTTACTACAGACTCAAGTTACAACACGCCTATGGCTATGATACTACAAGGAAGCATTTGCTTCACATCAAATGTGACCAAAACGAACTGAAACAATGAAACAAAGGAATCAAAGGGAATAAAACATCAAAAACAGATCAGATCAGTACCGGAATCAAACACACTATTAAATTGGCGTGACTCCCTCTTTCCACTCCATCTTTGCTTTTAAAGGTAAGAAAAAAGAGAAAAAAATATTCATAAAACTCTCAAATGTACACAATCACGCTGAAATTCTACATCATTGTTCTGTGGCAAACACGGCAGAGATCCAATCAGAAGCTGCCATTTGGATGTCAGTCTCAATATGAGGAGAAAGAGAGAGGGGAGTCACAGCAACCTGCTCCTCCAAATCACAGATTTCATAATGAGTCAGAGGCAATACAAAGGAGGCAGAATATTGGATAAAATCAGTCCATTGAGAAAATATAATTATAAAACTGACACAAGAACATGCATGAACATGTCAAGGCAGAGTTTTTGATGGAACACGTTTCTGATCTGTTTACTCATATTTCTTTGTCATTCCTTTGATTGTTTAATCTTGGGAAAATATGAATTTTGGTTTATGACACCTTTTATTAATGATTGATTCACTTCCTTAACTTTGATTCAGAACAACTCAATCTCTGCAGTTTCACCACTCAAAATAAGTTAGTTTTAAAGAAACCACAAGGAATAAGTTTTTTCCGACTCGAGTCAAATTTTAGAGACTGAATTGATAATTAAAACAAAGTTAGGGACTAAGAAATATATTTTCCCTTCCATCTTATACGAACTTATTTCATATAAAGATCCAGTAAGTCACACTATTACTGAGTCACTAACATGCAATGCATAAGACCCACACTAAATTTTTCTGAAAAAATCTTGGTGAAAACTCGAGACAATCCAACCAATGAAGATGAGGCAATGCTCCAACTTACAAATCCACTTTCAAGTGCACGGTAATCGAGGTCCTCATCTATATCTTCGTGCTGCTTACCCAAAAACTGCGTATATAAGTAGAGTATGGCTAAGTTTACTTCTACAAACAGCGTCAAGACATTTCAATGCCATACAGATATCTTTGCTTTTACCATGAGGAAATGAACAAGTTGTATACTTCCAAGAAAGACATTTAAGAGCTACAATTACGCATGCACGGGTGAAAAGATAGCAACCTGAACCATATGTGACTAGGGAAACAAAAACATTTCTACAATAAACTCTTCTTTACGAATTACTATCTTCCGTGTTCAGCATATAAAAAGATATCTTATTTCATTAACAGAATTCTCACAAGATGACATTCTTCCCTTTTATTTACCTCTAGTCTGAAGTACTTCTTTACCCTGTTGAAATCAGGTTTTCCTGCAGCTCCAATAGATTCAACAATCTCCAAATTCTTTTTCTGTGTAGTCAGTCTACGTGCTGCACCCTGAAGCATACCAAGATGAGGAAGGCTAAAATATCAGCATAATAAAATCAACAGATGTACTGAAAGCCCTTCGGATTATACCAGATGGGTAGACGCAACACAACTATTAAATTTTTTTGACACTCACAGCAGCAGAGGCATCTAGGCCGAGCTGTGCAAACTTAAGGCCAAGGCCTTGTTGGTTGTTCAAGAAATGACCAACAGGATATCGACTAGTTGAAACTGCTTGCCAGTTTGCAGTGGATCGTTGAGTACTTTGCTTGGTCAACTTGAAACCCTGCCAATAAAATAACACACCGTCCATGTAAAAAACAAGCTTGCAGAGACAGGAAATAATGAAATGCTTGTGTTTGAACTATAATTGTATCCAATTCCAAGGGACAAAGGTAGCTCGCCATACAGGTCAAACCGTCAAAATAAAGCATGATAAATAGACAAGATAATCAACATGTTTGATTAAAATAATGCAGCCAAAAAAGGAACCCAAGATCTTGAATCTTAAATTCAAGAACAAGATGAACGAGGATAATATATTTGATATAGACTATAGCCCTGCACAAAATAACTATTGAACACCAAATTCACATTAGAACCACAAAACATAAGTTCAAACAATGATGCAGTTTAGTTAATAGCATAAGTTCAAACAACCAAGAGATTCAACGCAGAGATAGAATCACAAATATCCTAAACAATGATGCACAAATATCCTAACACTATACATTTATTGTGGACAGATAATCCAAGGAAACTGCAATATCCTAGCTAAACAGTTCAGAACTCAAACAAGTGCATCACTGATTGTAGCACGGAAAGGAAGTGACTCTGCAAACATTAAATAAATAGAAACAACAATCAATGACAGGAGTCACACAACATTAACTGTTCCTCTAGCATCTAGAACTTGGGTAAGCTAATGCCTTTGCACCTGGGAAAAATAATTAAAAGCACAAACGAAACATCTATATAGAGATTGGATTGGAAGTTGATTATCAAACAAAATTCTCACTCAATATTTTCTATAAGTATCTCTGTAACACGGCAAAATATTTGAATAAATAATCCAAATAACAATCAACTTTCTAAACCTTGTTTCTCAAAGGAGACGCAGGAACTTCTATATCCAGAAAGCAACTTTTGGGAAAAGTTCCGTTCTCAATATCCCTGATAGCTGCATTTATTAATGGTAAACAGATTCCCGCTGCATCCTTGAAATCTGTTTCTTGACTTTCCTCCTCCTTCCTACGTGATATGATGTCAATTCATAACCCTCCAGCAGAAATATTCAGGTCAAACTAGATACAAAAGCAAACCATCAAAGTACCAGTTCAATGATATTGACAATGATGGTACACCGCTTAATGACGCCTCTCTAGCTCCAGCAACAACACCTGAGTAGAACCTGGAGTGTTCTAAAGCATGAGATAAACGTTGGCCTTGGGCATTAATGATATAAGTGTTGAAGATATGTAGAACGCTATAAATGACACCATAAAACAGAATGGAAAGGGGGGGGGGTATGTATCCTCAAACTTGTATTTAAAAAGTTCCTCTATATGCAGTGGCAAATAACTTACATGTGATGACCACAGCTAGATCCCCGGTTGATTCCACTAATAACCTAAAATGCATACCATGTTATATTCTTCAGTATGTTGATTATGGCATAGGCATAATGTTATGATATAAAAACTAACCAGCAAAGGCTTTGACCATGAAAACAATGCCCCAGATAAGGCGAGCGAAACACAGTCCACAGGAGTTCCTGAATAAAGCATAAATTACAAAAAGAATAAGAAATTAGTGCAACTCTGACGTATGAAAAGCCACGACTATGAAACGGCAAACCTGCAAAAAGGTTATGAAACTCTAAAGTATCAGCTCAGCTACGATCAGAAAAAAAATCAATAGTCAGATTTATTTTTCAGTGATGTTGAGGATGATTACGATCATTTTTTTAAAGATCTCTTCGACAACTAGGGTAAGACCAGAAAAGTCACATCAATGCACCCACGAACATGATACATGTAGAATCTCATTAGCACTAAGAGAATGTGACGAATAGCACGTGATCTAACGGAGCTTCAATTCTTCAAAAGGCATGATTTCCGAACAAATTTAACTCCCAGACAAATTAAGCCTGATTGCAGCCTCCTCAAGTCTTTTTGAGACCTAGATGAGGGGAGGGCGAGAAATAGGAGCAAAACGAACATGTCATACCTGAAACCTCAAAGGCCGTGGCACCATCAATTTCAGCAGACCTTGCTTCCACCGTTTCTCTGATAGTTACAGAGTGCCCCGAAACTGATTTGTCCCTAAAGCAACCATTTTATAAACTAACAAATTATAACGATACCCCAGATTAATAACAACGCGAGAGATATGTGGGGATGACAGAAAACATAATGCAAATGCAGAATGAAGCACTAAACCCGGAAGCTGAAATGTATGAGGCAAAAGAGGCATAATAGAAAATATCGATGAACAATCCAACAAAAATCAGAGCACAATGAATAAATCAAGATGGGAAAAAAAAAAAACCCACGATTGAGGAACGCAGACATGAACATTGTAAAGGCCTTCACGAACAAGAGCTTCAACTAAGTAAGTGAGGCCAGGAGACCCAATACCATCACTATTTGTGACCAAGACAATGGGCTTCGAACTATCATTGACTTCCGTGGAATCAGGAACCGAAGATAAAGAAGGTTCGGGAGTTTCAGCATCGTCCTTGGATTTGTCACCCTCATCAGCGCCTTTCCTGCTAAGAAGGACTTCTTGGAGATTGGAAACGAGGCCCGGAGGCATCAAGTTGTTCTTGACAGAAGTAGAACTCATGGGCACAGATTCCTTGAAACGGAAACTGAATTATAATCGCAAGAAAATGAAAGATTCAAAACTGAAACCCTAAGCGAGCAGCAAGAAAGCTGAAAGAAAAACGGAGGAAGAAACGGATATAGATAGATAGAGCGGTGGTAACGGCGTGACGTGGGAAAGTGAAGAGAGACAACCCAAAAGGGAAGAGAAAAGCTTCAAAGTACTGAAACAGAGAGAGGGTGAGATTACTTGTAAAAATGGGATCTTTAGAAGGAAAGAGAAGAAACAGTAATGAAAGAGGTTAGGGGCACAGTTACATGATTTTGAATCTTTCATCTTTTTGTTGAATACAGTTTTCTTTTCTGGCGATCTATCCTTGACCGCCAGCTATTGACAATTGGGACATAATTACTTCGATAATGATTGTATTAGATTACATATCGTGCATGCATAATTGAATTGATGGCATATTCTACAACTTTCTTTTCTTCTTAATTACTGATGATTTAACGGGTAATCTTCCAGCCAGGAAAAAAAGTAATTAATCATTTACTATGTCTAAAGGCTTGTACACACACACCCATCGCAACTTAACTTAATTGATTTAAATCAATGAAAGATATGTGATTTAGTTTTAAATTTAAACAGAAGTGGGTCATAAATTTTATAGTTGTCAGAATAAATGATACTAAAAACTGAATCTAACACTACCATCTTAAAATTTTGGAAAAATGATATAAAGAGAAGTTAAAAATGTAATGTTTTCATTTAGATATTTAAGAAGTCAAAATTTCAAAGCAAAAAAAATGATGTCTAATACTCTTCCGGTCCTAATTATAAGACCCAATTGACTTATTTGAAGAGATTAAGGAAGTAAGTTAAGTTGATTATTTATAATAAATAAGTGTTGTCATTCCTAAAATATCCTTGTTAATGAAGTATATTGGCTAAAACTATCATTATTAGAAGGATTATCATGGAAAAAAATGCATAAATATAAGTAACAAAATGGATTGGGGTCTTATAATTAGGACCAAATAAAAAGTCAAATGGGGTCTTATAATAAGGACCGGAGGAGTATAATATTTTGTGAATATAATTAAATAATAAAAATATCTTTCGTATAAAATAGTGTATCAACAAATTATGAATTGACAATGACAAGTATTAAACAGTAAATGACAATAAATATACTGACAATGACAGGATATTTATTAATAAATTGTGAACTGACAATAACAAGTATTAAACAAATAATTACAGGAAATATACTAATAATAACAAGTTTGATAATTTTTTTTAAAAAATATGATACAAGGCATTTTTTTTGAGTAGGATGTTATCGCTAACTCAGGGTATGCCAGCGTATCGGCCAGACTAATCCCAGGGTGCCTCGCCAGGAATCGAGTCCATGACCCGGTAGGAGAACGCGCCTTGCGCCCCCGTTTGCGACCAGTCGGACCCAACCCTTGCAGGCTATGATACAAGGCATTTCAGTCATTGACTACATTTACAAAATACCGGATCATGAACTACTTCTTTTTTTTTTTTTGTGTGGAATTTTTAACCTCTTAAGTGTCTAAATTAAAACATTATAATTTTGAGAATTTTCCAGAGCAAAAAGGAAGGAGGCCGTTGCGGCGTTCTTAAGGGGAAAGGGAATGGGCATGTCCACTGCCTCTCCTATGGAGCAACTTAAGGATGGGCCCTCGATCAGGTAATTGAAATACTGAGGAGGTGTTTGGATATCCTGAAAAGTGTTTTTCAGAAACACTTTTTCGCAAATCGAGATAAACTTCTCCACATATTTATCTCGTAAATCGTAAAATTATTTCTGAAATCATAGTTTGGTTTCTATCCAAATAACCCATCACGTGAATCAATGCCAGTTACTCAACCTTTTAGTAATACATTTTTCTGGAAGTCGTGATTCGATGGCATGTATTGATGTGGATAAATTTTTCTGTAAATGTCTGCTAAGGTCCCATAATCTTTTTTGTAAGAATTGTCAGAGTTCACGTCTTGTATTCTTGTAATCTTGTTTGATGTTTCTATAAATTGGAGATGAATCCCAAAATCTTTTTTCATAAGAACTGTTGAGGCTTCAAATAATCTTTCCGTAAATCTTGTTCGTTACATAATGGCACTATTTGAAGTTACTTTGTCCAAAGTACATATGAATTGAAAGATTTTGGAAGTACGTATGAGTTAGTTCGCACTGCCAATTTGGTAGAAATATTGTACGAGGGTTATATAGTTAATACAACAAGGCACTATCCTTTTTTTTTTTGCCCTTATCACCGTTATTAAAATTAGAGAAAATTACACTCAGGTCCCACAGAACACAATTAATATCAAAAAGGTCCCTCGAAATCGCAAAATGATTCTGAAGTCCCTAGGGACCTGTGTGTAATTAATTCTAATTGTGAAATTACCTACTTACCCCTGTTAATTTTATTGCAGCAATTCGTTTACAATCTCAACAGTGGCTGTTAACAACCCGAGAAGATGTGATTGACAACCTCGGCAGTGCTCATGACAACTCACTCTGTGGAATGCCAGGGGCGTTGTTGAGGTTGTTAACCACCTCTTCTCGGGTTGTTAACAGCCACTGTTGAGGTTGTAAATAGGTTCTAATTTTATTGCAGTAATTCGTTTACAATTTCAACAGTGGCTGTTAACAACCCAAGAAGACGTGATTGACAACCTCGGCAGTGCTCATGACAACTCACTCTGTGGAATACCAGGGGCGTTGTTGAGGTTGTTAACCACCTCTTCTCGGGTTGTTAACAGCCACTGTTGAGGTTGTAAATAAGTTCAAATTAACAGGGGTAATCACAATTAGAATTAATTACACACAGGTCCTTGGGGACTTCAGAATCATTTTGCGATTTCGAAGGATCTTTTTGATATTAATTGTGTTCTGTGGGACCTGAGTGTAATTTTCCCTTAAAATTATCAGGGACATCAAAACACAAGAAAAATAATTGCCATCATGTTAGCTTCCAAGCAAGCAAGATCAAAAAAAAACCTCGCAATATATAAAAAGGTTAGGACTCCAATTTTCTTTTTTTTTAGTGCACTTGGTATTCTAAAGCTTTTTATGGTGCAATTACAATTTTGAATTAATTTTTTTAGTGCAATCTCATCCAAATCTAGCAGAAATTTAATTTTGACCGTTAAAATGCTGACTAGGTAAACTTTTTGACAAAAAATCATCCGTGGCATCTGAGTGAGATTGCTTACATCGCAACAGTTGTTTTATTGAATTGTTTTCCCAAACAAAGATTGATCGCATCCTGCACACTTCAAAGATCTTGGCCTAACTTCGAGGTGTTTGACAACTTTTAAATGATAGTTTCAGAAACACTTTTTCATAAAACGAGACAATTTTTTTATATATTTATTTATAAACTGTAAAAATACAATGATTTGTTTCTATCTAAACACCCTTTTATCACATAACAGAGAGAAAAAATACGGTCTGCCCCCGAACCATGATGGACACCCTGAATCGCGAAGAGGAGTTTGCTCTTAAGCTCGCAACGCAGACGGCGACTGAACAAGGGAATGATTTCTGGGTAAGTAAATGCCGAAGCCCTAAATCGCAGAGAAGAAGTTTCATGCAGGTGGGGATCGATTTCTGGGTTAGGCCGGAAGACATGGTTGCTGGAGGCAAAGGAGGTTGTGGCTCTTTTTAGTCTCCACCTGATGACCTTGTCCACTGTATCCTCAGCAAAGTCAGCTCTTGCCTGAGTGTTCATCAAACCTTGTTTCTTTTCGTGGTCAGAGGCTTCTGAAAATTAGCATTGTAAGCTCACGGGACCGTTAAAATCTCATGCATATTCATGACTGTCGTGGGAAGCAGATTCCCTCAGCGGCATTTTTTCTCAGTATCCCTCAGAAACTCATCTGAGCCCTTAACTTATTAAATCGTAGCTGTCTAATTTTGTTGCTTTTTTTAAACGCACTGAACCCTCAATTGTGAACATGACGTCGATCTTCTGCAAATTTTATCAGAAACAAAATAACCAAAGGAAAATTTTACTAGAAGTATATTACTTTCATGGGTAAAGTACTATTCCAGGTAAAAGCTACATTTTCCCCGTTTGCAGTTGACTGCTTTTGTGCTACGAGAAATCTGAAATGAGATAGATAGATGGGGCTCAAACATGTAATGTTTGTGGTGTTCGAACTCAGTTCTTCCATTCTATTACAATTATACGTCAAGCCTGTACATGCTCGTCGCTCAAGATAGTATGTATAAAAAGGTTAGTGAATTTATGTTGACGGGATTTACATGCCTCCATATAAAACCAGCACGTCATGCCAATATTTTATTATAGAAATAACCATCTTTTTAATACTATGTAAACTCAGGGAAGTCTCACCAAATTTTATATGACCCTGCTTCAACCAAAATGCTGTGGTTAACATGGCTCAGAGCTAAATTTGCCAACATGCCTCTTGCAGCTTCTTCACTTTTACATCCTCGTCTTCAAGGTACTTAATAATTAATGGCAGCAAATGACTCTTTGCAAGTTTAATGCGGAGCTTCTCATCCACAGATAAATTTGATCTGAGGAGGTGAACAGAAGAATAAGATATACCGTGCTTCGAGTGACGAACGGAGAACATGAAGCAGGAGCGGGCCGTGAAGGAGAACGGGATGTCGCGAGTGCGAGAGAACAGATCGTGGGGGCTTGGCAAAAACAGTCAAAAAGGATTTGAACGGACAGTTACGATTATAATATATTGGACGGTGAAGATAAACTTTTAAAAGCTAGATGATGCGTCTTTTTGTGATCCCTTAGATTGATTGGACGGATACGATTTAGAGCTTCTGAGGGATAAGGAGAGCTGAGAGGATCTGAACCCGTGCTTTCTCCCTGCTCCGTGATGAAGTTAAAGCCAAGATTTTTTGAAATGTGCAGGTGTCTTTTTTTTTTTTTTTTTAGGCTATGAATTCTTGCTTGGAAAAAAAAAACAGTAGTCTTGCTCAGATGCCACATGGATATATTTTGGTCAAAAGTTTGCCTAATCAACATTTTAACGGTCAAAATTAAATTTCTGTTAGGGTTGGATGAGGTTGTATCATTAAAATTAGTTCAAAATTAAAATTACACTATAAAAAATTTTAAAATACCTAGTGCACCCAAAAAAAAATTTTGGGATACTAATACATCTTAACCCTATATATAATTAATAGAAATATATTAAAAAATTATAAATTTAAGAAATAAAAATGATTGAGATTTAATATTTAAAATTAAATCTAATCTTCCTGAATGTGGGGGTAGTATTTCACTTTTTTTTTTTAAGTTTTAATGAAAATATATGCGTATTGAGATACGGATCTACACTGAATCAGCTTTTAACATTCAGCTACTTTTTGATCATATCTTATAAAATACAGTGTTTTAATGTGAAACTTAGTTTATTAAAAACCAGACTTCAACAGCCTTTTTTTTTTTTTTGTTGAACAACTTCAATAGCCTTTGAACAACCACGATTAATACCAACAACTTTTTCAAACACATTAAGTAAACCAATTAAGCCCCAAAGAAAAAAGTTAAACAGAAAATAAAAGCAATTTTTTGGCCAATATAATAGTGAATTTAGCATGCCGCTAAGTTAATTTTATGCAAGTAGATGTAGATTCATGAGTTACACGATTCATGACTTGTAAATATTACAAAAAATTAAATTTATGTTCTTGTATTTTGGAAAGTTCCCCATTTTCATTCATTCGCCAATAAATTATTCTGTGCTTTATGATCATCAGTTTGGGATGACAGGCGCGTGAAATTTCTTCTCTGTTGATACTTGAATTTCCATATTACTTCTAAATAATCACAGATAGAGAGAAGAATGAATACAAAGAGTTGAAGTGGATTCTACTAAATATATCAGCTAAATAACAACATGGAGTCAACTAAAAATAATGCACCTAATGCCTGACCTCAAGTAGAATCTTGCCTTGGCCACTACCCTATTTAATTACTGCTTCCTCCTTTTCGTTTTCTAGCTCTACCTCGCAAAGCTGACTGACTTGTCCGGTTATCAGTCTCCTGAATTAGAAGATCATTGTTTCAGTAACTCAAAATATGAGAAAAATTCCCTCCCCAGACCAAACCAATCGCACAGGCATATAAGCATGTCAGGCGTATTTTCTTTTTTTAACAAAACTCGCTTTTGACACGAATGTCCTGTTAAAATTGGCTTGGGCTTCTTCATTGTCTTTATTGAAGAAGAAATATCTGAACTCACCCTGTTCATAAGCACAAGCTTTAAGGAAGCAATGAGCTCAAACAAATACTCATAAGCAGCCTTGTGAGGTTCCTGCAGAAAGAAACTTAGTATTAGGATAGGCAATACTAAGCAAAATGTCAAATGACTCAAACGACTAAACCTGTATGTTTTGAGGAAGAGGCAGTCCTTCCACCAGAGGAGCCCTTGGAAGCTGCACAGCTTGGGTACCACCTGAACCATCAGGAAGCTGGACATTCCAAGATGGGGCATTATAAATGCCCAATGCCGCGAAGTCAAACTCTGGCATCACGCCTGCTGGATAAGATCTTTGAGCAGATGAAATACCAGAGGTTGAGGCCTGTGCATTCTTTATCCATAAAAGTAAGTTGAGTCAGCATTTCCAGGCTTTTCTACCCAATACAATAAGCAGGAATGGAAAAAGATCATATTCCAGCATCTTAATAAGTAGGAGCCGAATAAAGTTTATTTGGTTTACATGGGGAATATTAATGTTCTGGCATTTTCTTTGAGGGATCCAAGCGTTGAATAAAAGCATGGTCAACTTATATGCTAGGCACAATAAAGATTCAAGGTGCAGAAGGAACAAAAAAGAAGAAGAAGAAGAAGAAGAAGAAGAAGACACCAATCACCTCCCATATTGGATTGATTCCTCTTCTAACTCCTTAGAATAAGCTTGACTTGATCATAACGCCCCAGGGTTATAAGGACAAAATTTGACATACAGTACCCTGTGTTCTATCTGTGCGACAAGAGTGATGCGATCATGGAGCAATAGTCCTACAACCGCCCCATCTACACCATTGGTTTGTTTGACAATTAACCATACAGTGGCGTGCAGAGAAAAGTTGATTTTATCTTTTTTGCGAACTCCATGATTGAGTTGTGACTTGTGACTATAGCACCTACCAGTCCGGTTAGAATGCCTTATAGTTTTATAATTATACTCATCTGCCTACAGCTATGTAATGAAAAGCAAAGTTAAGTATTTTTCTAAATCCCTATTATAACATACCATTTGCGAAGAGTCTAGTTTGCTGAAGTCCATTTCATCAGCATCATAATAAATATAAGGATCCACCTGAGAAGCAAGTAGCATAGAAGTCATATACGTCCAAACAGGTGACAAAAGATCATAGAAACTATTGACTAATTTATGTTCATAATCAGAAGATACATGCATATTTCCCAAGCAAATTAAACTTTGCAGAGACAAAATAACACCAATAAAAAAGTAATTTCTCATTCAATTTAATAGAAAACTCATTTTTTAACAAATGTATTTTTACCTAGCATTTGATCTCTGTAGAAATTTTTTTTTTAAAAAAAATGCTAACTGTGTTGACAAGACTATTTTACCTTTGGTCTTTCTGCAGATTTAAACGAGTGAAAACTAGGACTTTCAAAATCAGGCGATTTCAAAATTGCATATGCTCCTTCATTGTTATATCTCCTCTTACCAAACTGCAACATTGATGGACAGTAGACCTTTGTAAAAATAAAAATACTTCTACATATGCTCTTATAGTTATGATTACTTTCACTATGCTACATTTCATCATTCAAACACAAAATGTGCATCAAATTTTTGCCTTTGAATTCTAAAATATTACTATTATGCTTGCATCCTTTACCACGCACAGCAAGTGAAGAGTTGCTAGCAACCAAAAAAATTCATATTCTTGAATATTGGGCAAAATTTCAACTTGTGATGCAGATGCAAATGTAAACCATGTCGTCATTACAGGAATTTCAAATCAAGCATCATCTATCTTGAAAGTTGAAACCGTCTCACATGCTCAGGTGACCATGATGGATACCAGGTTATAGGTGCATGCGTAAATCAAACTATTTTAACATGTAAAAGATAAATACCATACAAGTTTACTGTTCTGCTTAATAAAAGAAAATCTAGAAATGATGATGTCATTCATGAACTACCACAAACTATATTTTTTGACAGACATATGTTACTACACATAGAGAAGTGCCTCAGTAGCTAATGATTGAAAATAGCTAATTTATACTAATATTAATAATATAACTATTACTGAGATTGAATCTTTGGTGATTACAAATTAGGAGGTACAAATTAGGAGGTAAAATTATTTCAGTCTTCAACCAAAATATTAAGATATCACCAATAGAACTGCCACAGGTGTAACTAATGCTAAACTTTTGCTCAATGATATAGAAAGTTACGACTGAAAACATGAACCTGTGGGTAGTCAGGAGCACTGAAAAGTGTATATAATTTTCCTGATTCTCCGTCATGATCCAAGCTGTATCCACACAACATATCCCCAAAATCATCCTGAGCAACCCTTGCATCAGGTCCTTCATGTGATCTGATGATCAGCTATGCATGAAATAATGCACCACAGAATATTAGCAGAAAAGGAGTTTTAAAGCTAAACAAGGAAAAGTAAAGAATCAGGATATTTCAAAGATTAAAAAAAATGCTTTTCTAAATGATAAGGATCTTCAAGCTTTCATCATGCAATCTGTCTTGAATAATGATTGGCATTGCCAACAATGATAGGCGATAAACATTTCTATACATCTTACAATAAGTTCAATGACTGGCTTTTAGATCTTTAATAATTTGACCCATGGTAGTTGTAATGAACCAGGCAAGAATATAGATGTGCAAGGGTAAGGTGGGATGGAGGTTGTATTTAAGATTCAAAGGCTCCTGATAACAAAAAAAAAAAAAAGTAATTCAAGAAATAGAGATGCTCAAGTTTGCACTGCCAATTTGGTAGGCCTAATGTACAGGGTTAATGGTTAGAGGTCAGGAATTCAAAATCCATGTGACTAGTGATAACAAAATGAACAAGTTCTCAGTATTAGATGTTAGTCACAAAAAATTTAAATATTACCTTCAATCTGTTCTGTTTTAAGAAAGCTTCAGTGCAATCAGGACCCCACCATAGACCTAATTTCCGACCTGTATTATCCCTCAGGCCATCCTTTTTAGATGGTTTTGACCAAACAACGTCACTCAATAATACGCTAGGACCTTCATGAGGGCAATCTACAGAAGATCTTTTAACTTCGGATAACTCAGTTAATGAGCCAAGATCCACTCTTTGAGTCTTCTTTCTCTTTGGCTTTCGCAAAGGGGCAGCCTTTATACTACGAAAAAGCCCTCCATGAGCAGTATAAACACAGCCACCTATAACTGAAGCTAATGGAAGTTCCTTGAAACACTCTAGGCATTTATTATATACATCTTCACCTTGGCCACCATATTTTGTCCGCACCTCCTTCTTAAAACCATATCTTGCAGTGCAATATCTTGATTCATGATTTCCACGTAGTAGATATACTCTGTTAGGCATCAAGACCTGAAAAACAAAATGATAGGCTTTCATTAGTAATTATGTTTGAGTGAGTAAAACACGCTGTGGCGTATTATTTACTAATAGTTAAAAGGTTATATAATTAATACCACAAGGCACTGTTCTTTTTTTTTTTTTTAAATTACACTTGATGGGAGTACAGCTATCACCATCACTAAAACTATCAGGGACATCAAAATACAAGAAAAATAATTGCCATCATGTTACCTTCAAAGCTAGCAAGACCAAAAAAACCTCCAGACCCCATGCTCCTTTATCTACATAATTTCCATTGAAAACATAGACCTGGCTCTCAGAAGGCATGCCAATATGCTTAAAAAGAAACAGTAAATCATAAAACTGCCCATGGATGTCGCCTACTACAATGACCCTTGAATCTTCTTGACAATTGATCTCCACACAATTTGGTTCTTTACATAGTATACTGCGAGCAGAATCTGTCAATTTATCTACCAAAATTGATGGTATGACATGGTAGAACTCAGATGGCAACATCTTCTGTGAAGCCTGCTCAAGAGTGAACATCATGTCTTGAACCCACTCTAAGGTGATGCAATCATCAGGAGGCCACAGAAGAAATTGCTGAAAGGAAGATGGCAACAGGGACTCCGGTACTTCATCTATTCCATTTTCAAGTCCTAACACATGTTCTACCTCCAACATCTCATTTTCATTTATCATGCCTTGTCCCCCATCTATCAGGACATCACCATTGCTGGTTTTTGCTGACTCAGCCATGGGACTATATCCTATCCCGTCATAACCAACCGCAACCTGTAAAACTGAGCAATTTACCTTAAGAAGAATTCTAGACAGACAAAGGAAATTAAAAAATTACTAAGATGTCTTCACCCCTTACTTGTTCCGCAAGCATGTCATGCCTAGTTATTGCAGCTCTTGCTTGTTTATCAGCAATCCCATGTGCAATTTCTTTCATCCTCAATACTAAATGCACTCTTTGGTCATCCAAGCCTTCAAACGACATCCTGCTTATTACTTCAATAATATCCCTGGATGCACACACCTGCAAATTGCACCAAGTCAATTGAGACACAATATTGGCTTATAATCCAAAATGCTTTTTTCATGAAAGAAGCTCTATGAACCATTTTCTCGATACTGTTGCGCAATGCGCTAAGCACGTCATTCTTTGTCACCTGAAAACATCATGCAATTTATGAGGGTGGCTCCCAGGACAAGGAAATTAAAGTTAAAACTTCATCAGCCACTGATCTCTCTTACCTTTCTATCTCTATCATCGACAACCCCACGGGCTATTTCTCTCATCATTACCAATGAGTGTACTTGGTGGTCATCTAAATTTACCAAAGACATTGAATCTATTCCTTCCAGAATCTTCTGACATCCACTTTTAATTCTCTCTCGCTCCGGGTCCATGACTAGAGCCGAACACAGCGACAACGAATCCACGTCAGAACCAATTGGCAACAAAATACTTCTGATAGATATTTTCTCTCTTAATTCAGGGACTCAGGTAATACATTAGCTTGATTTTGTTGAACATGGTGAACTTTATTCATGCTATGAAGGTTTTGTAAAGGATCCCAAGCTAAATTATCACTAGGGAATTTGAGGACAAGAACAACGACACAACCAGGGGGAAAGTCGCAACAAATTTGCAGTTAAGGAATTTTTAAAGAAGAAAAATTTTAAATTTCCACGAAAACCAGCCAAGCACACCAGTCTCCGTGAAATAAAGTTCAACAGTTGAAGCCAACTGAACTTTTCCATTCCACATTTCGTGTTATAAAGCAAACTACAGAAACCACAAAAAGGTCGCGAGTTTTCTGCTGAAAGTTTGAAACAATTTGCTTTCAGGTTTATTGTTTTATCAAGAAGCAGTAAGCCCCATTCGCAAGGACGCGCGGGTGAGCGAAGGAGAATCATGAAACAATTGTACCTTTTTATACCCTTCAAATAAGCCTTTGTGAGATCGACGACAAGAAGCAGCTGGAGGAAGTTAAGCAGACGACTCTCACTTGCCCTAATCGTTTTGATGCTTTGGCTTTTGGCGAAGATGAAATCGCAAGTCGTATCTGCCTCTGGCAAAACGACAATGGGTGGAGCACATTGCTGTTTTAAACGAAAAGCTCATACATAAAATAAAATTGAAAAATAAAATAAACGTGAAACTTTCTTTTTAATAATTAAATTAAGAAAAAGAGATAATTACTTTTTCAATCCCAAATCAGTAATAAAAATAAAACATTGACACTTTTCTCAATTTGTTGCTTTTTTATCTTATTAAAGAAAAAATAGTATGAATATGAGGAAAAAAAATCAAGATATTTAAAATCAGATTGTTCATCAAAGAGATTTACTAGTTCAGGGTTATAATTTAAAATTTTGTTTGTATATTTTTCTGTGGATCAATCTCGTATTCTTGTTCATAAATCATTTTGTGAATCATTGACATATCTTTTATTCTTGTTCATTCATTTTGTTTTTGAATCGTTCATCGTTGACAAGATGTACCATTTTCATATCTTCTATTATTGTTCATATGTTTTTCTAAGGTTTAATTGTTGATACTTGCAAATCTTATTCAAATTTGTTGATATTTTTTTTATTAATATGACTAAATATTTTTGTAAATATGATTTGATTTGTATATCTCTCTCTTTGTATTATTATCTTTTATTAAGATCTACTGTTCTTTTTCTTTCTATATATTGATATACTCATCTCATTTCAAAATACATGCCAGTTTTATTTCCAATGTTTTTTTTTATTCCTAACATTGTATCAGAGTCTTTTTTTTTTTTTTACTGCAGCCACATGCCCTTTTCATGTGTTTTTGTCTTGCAGTTCGTCTGATTCCATTCAAATTAATGCTGTTCCATGTCGTTTTTACTTTTACTTGTCTCTTCATTGAGATAGTCGCCTGCTTCCATGATCGATTGGGGGTGTTTGGATAGAAACCAAACCATGGTTTCAAAAGTGCTTTTACGGATTACGAAGTAAATATGTGGAGGAGGTTACCTCGTTTTGCGGAAAAGTGATTCTGAAACCATGGTTTTGGTTTTGCCAAACACCCCCTGGTCTTTTATCGTGTATTCTTGCATTGGCTTTCATTGTAGGAACGAAACTGAGTAAGAGAGGAAAAACAAGGTATTTAAAACCAGATTCTTCATCAAAGAGATTTAGTAGCTCAGAGTTAGAACCAGCTATATTGATGTTTTTTTTAATTTCGTATATTTTTGTTGTTATGCTTATATAATAAAATTATAATGCTCAGGCTGTTTTCCAATGCTATTCTGATTAAAATTATTTTTTAAAGCAATGCAAATTGTTAAAAAGATAAATAGATGCATGTTAAAGATTTGATTTAGCATGCTATAAAAAAATAGATTTAGCATGGATTGACAACAAAATTCATGTTCATATGAGCCAATCTTTATTGATTGCTATAGTATTATTATACATAACAAAAATATTAAATTAAAAAAAAAGAGATGCAAATTACCAAAATCAATATGGCTTTGAAAAACATTTTTTTCTGTTAGTCTATTTTTAATTTTTTTTACATAGTACTAAAATTGAAATACAAAACATTTATTACATCTCTTTATCACAAGTTATTCAGGGTTAGAAAAAAAAATATTTCTCATCCTAATATCACTTAACACTGCATTCATTCCATTTTGCGTGCAGCTCTGAAGTGATAATTTGCGCTTGGCTTGGGGCTTAGTTTGGACTTCGGAATTGACAAACAAACACTGACTCATGCACGAGACAGTGATCTTCATTGGGTTATTTGATCCATTTTTACAGTCCCTTTATAAATGTCGTATGTAAACATTCTCAGATTCTAATTATCTACGTAATTACAAGCTCTTTCTATTTCTTTGTAATACCACTACAACATATGAGGAATTAAAAAACACAGGGAAAGAACCAGGCAAATCTCTCTGTTTCTTCATTCTACTTCCAGGCTGCTCAGATCGAATTTAAAAGAAAATCATAGGTTGACAAGATCTTTCAAGCCTTGAGTTGGTTTCTTCCATGTTCCAGTTGGAAGTGGTGAAAATATATATCCGCTGGATTTTTGAGCTAAAGAGACTCTCTCTTCCTCATCTTCCTTCTCACCAGAACTTTCAGGATCATCAATGGCTTCACCGGCTTCCAACAATGGAGGAAGTGGCCGGAGCTCATCACAGCTCTGAACTCCAACTTTTCTGGGTTTTAACCTGTTAACATCCCCTATGAAATTAAGTTGTGAGGCATATATCGGGTAAACCCCACACCCTTTTATCACAATCTCTTTATCCTCCCCTTCTTGCTCAACCTCTGACTGAGCCGAGAATTCGAATGAAACTTTGTGTTCATAACAGTCTCTACTTTCTTCAATCCTTCCATTTATAAAACCCAAACATTCGACGTAAAATAAACACACATGATCCGAATTAAGCTCTGTGCCAGGTAACACAAGGTCCAAAGACTTAACATGAAGCTTCTCACCATCATTGTTTTCTAGGAAGCAGTCAACTGCGATGGAGATAAGGAAACTGCTTAATGGGAACTGAGAAAGAACCACGCAGAAAATGAAGGCATCAGGAATATTGAATTGCACACCAATAGTTATCGAAGCCTGAGATGTTCTATACTTGAACCAGTTTGGAACTTTGCTTCCAGGGTATATTCCTCCAGTTCGAACATAAACATCAATTTGCTCCTCCTGGTCTTTTGAGGATACCCGTTCAAATGCATAATGATTCATCAGCTTGAGATGAATATTCCATCCAATATCATTGAGCAAATTTTCATCCAAGTTCATGCAATTTGCCAGACGAATTTCCTTCATGTTTGTGTTGAGTGGATCAGAAGATACTGGTACGTTCACCAAGGAAGAACACTCTGAAGCCCATAATGTTTCAATGGATGGTGGAAACTCTGGTAGAGATTGAAGTTTCATACAACCAGTTACCTTGAGATAACGCAGAGATCTCAAGCCAACCAAGTTATCTGGAAGATGCTTGAGACTTTCACAACGCCATAGAGATAAAGTTTCAAGCTGGCTGAGACATCCTAAGGACAATGGCAATTCCTCAATAGCTGTCTCTGATAAATCTAACTCTCTCATGTTCTCTGATGTCAATGAGAATTTCTTCAGTCTTGAGCAGCAAGCTAGACGGAGTGATCGGAGGGATTTCAAAGGATATCACTCACAAGGCTGGTAAGCTTTTCGCAGTATGATAGATCCAAGGACTCAAGCTTTTGGAGAGATAAAATAGATGGATGAACAAGAGGCAAGTTCTTACAACTGAACAGTGAGACCGATTCAAGATTATTGGCCGTAGAAAAATCTGGGAGAGCTAGCAGATTCGTAGAGTGCCTGAGGTCAAATTTCTTTAAATTCACAAGAGGCTGTGACAATTAAAGGAAAGAAACATGCAATGAGTGTAAAGCAATTAATTAATTCAATTAGAACAAACACAATATTTTATATGTATTCGCACATACCACAACTCCATCCCAAAGTTTTTCCACATTGCTGTAGTTCATAACAAGTTGAACAAGATTTTCTGCAGAAAATGTTGGAGGCAGGAATTTCAAAGGGTAATTCTGCCAAAGAAGAATTCTTAGTTCATTGGGCAAAAATTCAAGGCCTTGAGGTAGATGAACACGTGCATCCAAGGAAGATATCTGAGTAAATATTTTAAGAAACTTCATCTTGCGCATCCTAGCAAAGACTTGAGGATTTAAGGACAGATCTCCAGTTGTTGTCATGTCCAGACTTATGCTCTGAATCGTTTCAGTCCCCTGACAAGAAATAGCCATATGCACATAAAAATATTAAAAATTAAACAGAGAGAAGTAAATGATCCTACTATAACTTTGATTCGTACCATATTATTTATCAGTACTTCATAAATATCATCAGGATCCCATAAACGACTGCGTTTTCCAGGATCTTTTATTGATTCTTCACGAACAACCTCCCAACCCACTTCTTGTATCAAATCATGCATAGATACCATGGGCTTTTTAGATACTAAATTAATGACTTCAGTTATAAGAGCTTTGTCTCGAAGCACTTTTAACTCAATAGTTGTTGTAAAACCACAAGCATCCAGAAGAGCTATTATTTCACGATATTGATATCCTTTGAAAAGACATGCGATATACAAAAAGATCTCTTTCTGTTGGCGGTCTAGACTATTATAGCTCAATCTCAACAAATCATGGATTTTTTTGAATGGCTTCTTCTCCAACTTTTTCAACTGGCTTTTCCATTCTTCTTTACTTTTCCCATAGAGAAAAGAACCCAAAACTTTAAGAGCCAATGGAAGTCCCTTAGCATACGCAACCATCCTCTTTGATAGCTCACTCCATTCCATGTCTAGAAAGCTTTGTTTAAAGGCATTCATGTTGAAAAGTTGGAGTGCTTTTTCATAATCCAGTGGCTTCACCTCATAAATTTTGTCAACCTTTTGACCAAGTACTTCCTTATCTCTAGTTGTAATCATGATTCTACTACCTGGTCCAAAACAATCAAATGCTCCAACTAAATTTTCTAGTTGATCCAAATCATTAACATCATCAAGAACAACAAGAACCTTTTTCCGGAGAAGCCTTCTCTTCACATAAGGGGGTACACCATAGGGAGTGCCAATGTATAAATCATTTTCCTTCAGTAGTATAGAAAGAATTTTGTTCTTCACATGAATAATCCCACATTTCTTTGATTCTTCCCTTACATTTGCCAAAAAACAACAACCTTCATATTCAGAACAAAATCGATTAAAAACTGCTGCAGCAATAGTTGTCTTGCCAATCCCGCCCATGCCCCAAATTCCAATGACACGGACATCTTCTAACCCTTGATCCATTAGAGATTCTAAATCTGCAATTCTTTCATCAATGCCAACAAGGTCTGTGAAGTCACTTTGATACACATTATTCAACTTGTTTGACATGGATTTGGCAATTTCTTCAATAAGCTTAGCTTCATCCCTATAATAAATAATCAAAAGAGAGTAAGAAAAAATGAAGTAGGTCATGTCTTTTCTCCTAAAGAATTTCTCATTTCTTGAGACTAAATGCGGAACATAAACTCGCCAAAGAAAAGAACTTACCCATACTTTGATGAATGAAATCCAGATAAATTAGCAGCTTTATTCAAGGCATATTTCCAATTTGGCACCTCTTGCTTGTAATTTGAGTCATGCTGAGCCAAAGCATCTGCATAATACCCCTTTTGGTGCCTTACATCTGTTGGATCAATGTTGTAGAAAACAGGAATCACAATCTGTTGATATTTGTCCTTGCACTCCATGATTTTCACCAGTTGTTTCAAGCACCATGTCGAAGAAGCATAGCTCTTTGAAAATATGATAAGCGAAATGAATGATTCTTCTATTGCTACAGAAAGTTCTGGTGATATTAGATCTCCTCTCTCAAGCTTATTATCATACACGAAGGCATCAATTTGCTTATGCCGCAATTCTTTTTTCAAATGACTAAGAAAACCAGAACGTGTATCTGTGCCGCAAAAGCTGATAAAGGCATCATGTTTTATTCGAGAGAACTGAGATGATGATGATGATGCCATCAGACAGAAATAAACAGAGAAGTGTCTCTATGCGCAGATCTTGTATATCTCAGCTCGCTTAGCACAAGTAAATCTTTGTCTGTTCCTCCTTTGGTCCAAGTTAAGAGGAACCAACAAAACAAAGTGACAGAAGACAAAATGAGAGAGAAAGGAAACAGTGGTTTCAAGAATCAAGAATAAAAGAAAAAGCTAAATTTAGATTACATAAGAAAGGTCCGAACCTTAACCATTACCTATATCCTAAGTCATTCTTGTCCCCTAAGGTAGTTCCATATGGTTAAGATCTTTTAACTTTTCTCTATTACTGATAATATAAAGAAAAACTTGTAACGCTTTCAAATCATTTCAAAGAATATTAACAGTTTCACATACTGTTTGAATATGCAACAGAACTTCGGAATAACAATGGCCATCAGCACCCGGTAATATCGCAGACGAAGTTTGACGTGCAAAGTACGATATTCATGCTAACATACGTGTCTAATACGTAGGGTAATTAATTCAATGTAACTTAGGAAGTTTATCCAGTCAAATTGCACAAAGACACTAATTAAAGTTATCTTTACTGATGAAAGCTTTGTATTTTTGTTTGAAGATATAGCTCCCCCCCCCCCCCCCCGGGGGGGGGGGGAGAGGACGAAAAGAAAACCTTCAGCTGGTTAAACCAAGTCCATCAAAGTCAATTAATCCAGAGAAATGGGGCGATACTAAAATATCGTATGTTCATAACATCTGCAACTTTAGGTAGTGGGCCCTGCAGTAGAAATTTCTGTGGAGAAACGAAACAGTTTTTTCCGATAACTTTCTTTTTTATCACACTCAAACAGTCAACCTCAATGTTGCAGTGCGGGCCTGAGATGAGAGAAATCAAAACACACACAAAATTCTAATAAGATGAACAAGAGAGAAGAAGATCAGAGAATTTGGCTAACAAAGTGGAACCGGAAATACCCAAGTAGCCCGTGGCCGATGGCTGAGAGCAGTCAATCATAAACTTTAGTTAGATAGAGGCAGATCAGTCCCGGTGTAAGTCTCTGGAGTCTCCATCCCTTAAGTCCTCCACCAAGATAGTAAATTTTGCTTGTTTTGATCATCAGAGACTAAGAAAAAGATTCTGGAAATGGGAGAAGAGCTTGGAAGAAGGAAAGTTAAAAGCTTTTTTGCAGTTTAATCAGTAAAATCAAGTGGGGAAGATTCCCTTTCATGGCGCCTAAATGACGCTATCTAATCCTGTTTATAAATATGATAATACATTTAATATAAATTCTTTTTTTTTGCCTGATTAATATAAATTCTATAATTTACTACATAGTTTAATATAAGATTTGTTAATTTAATTTTAAATATAAGATCTTTATTATTTAATTTGTATCTTAAATTTATTATTTTTTACTTAAAATATCTCTATTAATTTAAAAACATAATTTTAATACACATAATTAAAAAATATAATTTAAGAAAGTCATATAATTAATCAATTTAATTAACCATCCTAATTTTTTTCAAATTAATTATATAAAGAATTATACATTGCCGTAGGCCGCAGTTTACATGTTACTAGTATTTATTAGTCCCCCTTGATGAGGTTTGACTTTACAGTCACGTCACATCGCCTAGGCTTTGAGTTTGTCGAGTTGGGGTTGGAGCAAAGGTCAATTCTCAATACCGAATACCATTACTCTCGTCAAATAATAATAAATTAATAGAAATAAAATTTAGTAAGCTAAAAATATTATATAAATTATAATAACTTAACTTAAGTCATAAAAATGTTTATTAAATTTAAAAGTGATACTATAATCATTAAAATTTTTTATCTTCGTTGTTAAAAAACTAAATAAAATATTCTTTAACACTTTGATTTTCCTTCATTCGTCATTAAAAATATAATCCCATGTTCCAATAACAAAAACAAATACGGACGACCCTCTTTTAATGAATATTTTCTGTAATTTGAATTAAGTAATATTTGTTGGAAAAAAAGAATCAAGTAATATTTATTTTAAGCTTATTCCATTTCTTAAATTTTCTATTAGTTTTATAACATTTTAATAAAACTAGTTACTAACTTATAATAACAATTAATATTAGAATTATATATAAACCTTCACCCCCTTTCAAATTTTCCATCCTCTTTATAATTTATCTTTCAAAATTTAGAATTTATTTTAAAAAATTATAATTGTGATATGCTGCTAACGGACGGAAGCATTGTCATTCATTCCCCCCCCCCCCCACTTTTAATAAACATTAAACAAAGACACTGTGTCTATAACTTTTTCCAAATTCGAGGGGCTTAGGTATATCATAGTCCAAAGGTATTTTCCGCGTGAGAATAATTACAAAAACCATTGCTTTGTCACATGTATATGAAGTCCAAGAGCATATGAATGCATAATTGAACGATACCCGCAATGCAAATGAAGGATTCATGTCTTCAATTTATCAAGTGATTACAAAGTTTATCTTTGGGAGAGAATTTCTTCTCAACTTTTGGATCTGTACCATGAATGAAATGCCAATTCTAAGTTTCTGTTACCATTCTGAACTTTAATGTACGAAGTATGACTTGTTACAAAAGGAATGGGTTGTTACCATCTAAATAGAGAAAAAAGAAAAAGAGAAAAGACAATTATTTCATGTCAGACCCTAAAAAGCTTCACTGAAAGAGAACCTTTCAGTTTGATGCCTCTGAAGCAGTCACAAGTTGAGGAGATCTCTTAAGCCTTGTGTTGCTTTCTTCCAAGATCCACTGGGAAGTGGTGAAAAGATATGTTCATTGGACTTTTGAGCTGAAGGGATTGTCTTCTCATGTTTGTTCTCACCAATTGCTTTAAGCTGTGACTTCAACTCCAACTCCATTTGCTCAATGAATTTGTGATGTTCTGAGGCATATACGGGGCAGACTCCACATTCTTTTATCACAATATCTTTTTTCTTCTCCCAAATACTCCCAGTTTGTGCAAAGAACTCAAATGATATTTTCTGGTTATTGGTTTCATCTGCTTCCATGTTTTCATCAGCTTTCAGACAGCATCGTTCATCGTACCACAGACATACATGATCAGACATAAATTCACAAGCAGATATGCTAGTCCATGCACCCATATTCTTGTTCCTTGTACCATTAATCTCCATGTAGCAGTCACATCCGACGAGGTTGCTGTCATTTGATGCGAACTTACAGACAACCGCACAAAAAATGAAACCCATAAAGACGGAAGGTGGAGCAGAAGATAAGTCAATAGTTACCGATGACTGCCTTGTCCTGTTGATGAACCACCCTGGAACATTGCTTCCTGGATAAATAACATCAACTGGGCCATCTAGGATCTTACTTTTTCCTATAGTTGATAAATGTTCATTTGCCAGTCTCTTAATGTTGACATGAGAATTCACTCCTATAGCTGCGAGTGACTGTGCATCCAAGTTCACACAATTCTGGAATCTAGTGCAGACTCGAATTTTTCCTGTCAGATGATCGGCAGCCATTGAAGAAAACATGACTCTCTCCAGGGAAGTGCAGTTAGTAACATATAGTTCTTTAATGCTTAGTGGAAGATTAGGCAAAGACTCAAGCCTCCTACAATTACTCAAGTCAAGTTTTTCAAGTTGAGGAAGATGCTTGATGCTTGTAGGCAACCTCTCAATATCTGTTTCATTTAGGGATAAATGCTTCAATGAGGATAGGAATCTGATGGTGTCTGGAAGTTCAAATAAATTATGACAATCTTGCAGTAACAGTGTTTCCAAGAACCTTGAGCCATCAAGTAACAAGTGTAAATTCGATGCATCAAGCTGCATGCAACCAAAGATCCTGAGTTCTCGAAGAGAATGCAGGTTAGTTGACTTGCTTGGAAGATTCTTAAGGTTTTTACAACGATGCAAGTCAAATGTTTCAAGTTTGTTTAGAAGCCTCATGGATGAAGGCAATTCATTGATAGCTGTGCCCGCCAAACTCAAGTCCCTCATATTCTCTGATGTCAAAGAGAATTCTTTGAGCCTTGAGCAATCACCAAGAGAAAGACTACTCAGGGATCTTAAATGGACTTCACTTCTAAGGCTGGTAAGTGATGTGCAATATATAAGGTTCAATTTCACAAGTTTGTGGATGGTTAAAATGGAAGGATGAACCTTACGCAAGCTTTTACAGTTGTAGAGTTCAACTTCTTCAAGATTTTTGGCCATGGAAAAATCTGGGAGTTCCAATAGGCGCTTGGAATTACTGAGGTCAATTTTCTTTAAATTCACAAGACGCTGCACCATTCACAAGAGACAGACATTGTATGAGCTTTTCTTTTCACAGGAGACAAAATAAGAAAAACTATATATCATGTTCGTTTATTTATGATGATGTAGATTGATACATACCAGGGCTCCATCCCAAAGTTTCTCCACACGACTCCTAGTCATGTTAAGTTCAACAAGACTTTCTGGACGGAATGTGGAGGGTAAAGATTTCAAAGGACAGCAATCCCAGTGAAGAAATCTCAGTTCATTTGGCAAAGATTCAAGGCCATGAGGAAGGCGTAGGATTTCTTCATCAACATCATTCTGGGAAAAACTAAGCAATTTTAGCTCTGACATCTCAGCAAAGACTTGAGGAGTTAAGCAGAGCTCTTCAATTTTTGCCACATTCAAAGTTATGCTTTGAATGGCTTTAGTCCCCTGGAAAGCAAAAGCAGCTTATCAAGGAAAAGCAAGAAGACAATTTGAAAGAGTACAGTTATACAGCTAAAGTTTTTACCAGGTTATGCTCCAATACTCGATATATATCATTAGCATCCCACAATCGACTGCGTTTTCCAGGATCATAAATTGATTCTTCACGAACAATCTCCCAACCCATTTCCTGTATCAAATCATGCATAAATATTCTTGAACCTCCTGAATTTGATCCTTTGATTTCAGTGATAAGAGCTTTGTCTAGAAGCACTTTGAGCCCAATAATTGATGAAAAACCACAAGCATTTAGTAAAACTATTATTTGTTGTGATTTGTATCCTTTAAGGAAACATGCGACGTACAAGAAAATATTCTTCTCTTCTCTATCTAGTTTATCATAACTTAATCTCATCACATCCTGAATTTTAGCATGTGGCATTTTGTTGAGCTTCTCAAGTTGGCTCTCCCACTCTTCCTTGCTTTTGCCATAAAGAAAAGAACCCAAAACTTTCAGAACTAACGGAATGCCTTTTGCATAACTAATCACCTTCCTTGATAGTTCAATCCACTCCTTGTCTAGATAATCATTCTCAAAGGCATTCGACATAAAGAGTTGAACAGCATCATCAAACATCAATGGCTTAACCTCGTATATTTTATCAACTCTTTTAGCCAGCACTTGCTTATCCCTTGTTGTTATAATGATTCTACTACCAGATCCAAAGCAGTCAAGAGCTCCCACTAAATTTTCCAGTTGATCAGAATCACTTATATCATCAAGAACAACCAGAACTCTTTTTCGAAGAAGCCTTCTCCTAACATAAGGAGGTATTCCATTGGGCGTACCGATACGCAAATCATTTTCCTTGAGTAGTATAGAAAGAATTTTATTTTTCAAATACATAATCCCATGATTCTCTGATTCTTCTCTCACATTTGCCAAAAAACAATATCCTTCATATTCAGAATAGAATCGATTAAATACTGCATCTGCGATAGTTGTCTTACCGATACCGCCCATGCCCCAAATTCCAATGACTCGGACTTTTTCTGACCCTTGGTTCATTAGCGATTCTAAATCTGCAATCCTTTCATCAATTCCAACAAGGCCCGTTAAGTCACTTTGGAACATAATATTCAACTTTTCTGACAAACGCTTGGCAATCACTTCTATAAGCTCAGCCTCATCCCTGTAACCGCGGGAAAAGAACAAGATTATGAAATTTAATAACATCACTACTTAATGAAACAAGTGTTGAGGAAAAAGAGCTTACTCATAATTTGATGAATGAAACCCAGATAAATTAGCCGCTTTATTCAAAGCTGATTTCCAAATTGGCACCTTTTCCTTATTATGTTTGTCATGTTTGACAAAAGCATCTCCATAAGACCCCTTTTGATGCCTCACATCTGAGGGATCCGTATTATAGAAAACAGGAATTACAATCTGTTTCTGCTTCTCCATACACTCAATAATCTGCCCCAGCTCGTCTAAGCACCACCTTGAAGAAGCATAATCCTCTGAAAATATGATCAATGACATGAGTGATTCTTTGATGGCTCTTACAAGTGCCAGTGATATTTGATCTCCACTTTCAAGTCTGTTGTCCACATAGGCATCGATTTGTTTCTGCTGCAATTCCTTCCTCAAATGACTAAGAAAACCATGGCGTATGTCTGTGCCTCTGAAGCTGATAAAGACATCATACTTTATACCAGAGGACCGAGAAGAACACGCCATTACAGAAGAAACAAGCACGGAACTTTGTCGATTTTGGGAAAATCTTGGTGTAGTTTAAGGAACAGAAAGGGATGGGTTTAAGCCGAGAGAAATGAAAATTAAGAGGAGGAAGAAAATTCAACAGCAACAAGAATTAATCAAATAAGATGAAAACAGAATCCGACAAACAAGTGGAGAAATTGTATTGTTCTTGCGGTCACCAAATAGATGACTCAGAGAAAGACTAATTAAGAGGAAGATGATACGACTAGTCCGTACTAGCTATGAAACTCAAGGATCTGCACATTGGAGAGTTTTTTTTCCAGTTCTTCGGAACAGACTCGGCAAAGAATTACGAGGAAGCTTCTGGGTTTACTCCTGTCCTAGTCCACCAACGTTCAGAATATACTAACCGTGTTTTGGAAAGTTCCTGAGGTATTTTGCAAATTTCAACGGCAATTCATGATTTCTTTTTCTTTTTTTTTCCCAAATGCCTTGATTATATTAAAGTTATACTTTGAAAAATTATTTATCTTTCCTTGTTAAGTCCCTCAACTGGAGAAAAAATTTTATTCTTTAATTAATACTTATCTGATCCTTAATATATCATTTATTTAACTACTTTGATTAAATTAAAAAAATTAGTTAAGTTAGATAATAATCACAAATATGGCATATATTTTTCCAAATACTCTCAATTAAGACTTCTTAAAAAAAACAGACATTCCAAAAAAAATTTAAATTATTTTATTAAAAATATAAAATGGTAGAATTGATGTATGTGTAGAATTAATAAGTAATATATACTCACTCACTTTATAAAATATATAGGTGTATTATTAATGAGTAATAAGTATTATTATGTTCTTTAATTATTTAATAGGGTAATTTAGGAAAAAATTGGTAAATATGAGAAATAGGTTCTATATTTAAGATAGACAAAGATCAACCTCTTAATTAGGTCCTATATTAAATACCAGAGAAATATCAATTTTAGCTGCTTTTCAAACCAGTAGTTTTGATTTTTAGTAAAATCTTTAATAAAAATAAATCACAGTAAATATAATTAAGTTTAAGTTGTCCCATAAATTTATTAAATCAAATTGCATATAAATGCATTTCAGTTTTCCTATTTTAATTTAAACATTTCAGCTGCAAAACATTTTGGTGTTTGAAAATTTAGAAGGATACGTGTAAGATTTAAAATTGAAATTATTGTTTAAGATCCTGTCATGGTATAGCGTGTTGTAAAAAAAAAAAAAAGTAATGGTAAAGTAGTCCATGTCAGATATTTTAACTATATTATATCATATTGGATATCTAATTTTGTTCCAGCTCATCAAAAAACAAATTGAATATCTGATTAAAATATTTTGAGTATCGCCCATGGATTAGTTTAAATCCAATTTAGTTTAGATTTTACCAAGCCCATTGGGCACCAATAATCTTAATGAGAGGTTATTAACTTGATGATTGACTGTGTTAGAGCCATACATCAGAACTGCTCTCCAGGGTTATTGAGAGTGTTATTTCGTTTATCCCTATTTCAAATAGTGAGTACGTGAATCATTTTTGAAACTGTTATGTTATTTCATTGATCTCTATTTCAAAATCGTGAGTATGTTAATTAATGTTTATCCATCTAGCATGACAAGAGTTAATTACTGTGATATTTTAGGATTTTCCATAGGATTATATTCGCGCGTGGCATAATTAGAATTTGTTTCACAGTCCATTCGATTGTTATTCACCATCTGAAAGAGGGTTGCTAGGTAGCTATATTTTGTACGGAATCTGGTTTTCACGCGAATTCATCTGTGGCCTATCAAATTTACGCTTGTTTCAGTTGTCTGAGGATTTGATCAGGTAAAATTGGGAAAGTATAGTAGATGGTTTTGGGGAATCGGTTTTGTTTGTTGAAGAAGAATGGGGTAACATATTCAAGAAAGTGTTTGATGAGTCGGAAGGATAATCAGTGAACGCTGGAACATGTAATTGTTTGGGTTATTTCAAAGGGCTGGACAAAGATTATCTCTGTTCCTGTTTCCTCTCATGGATTATTAAAAGGGAAAACTTTTTGTTGTTTCTTTGATGTATATCAATATTTTACCTTCGTGTGCTGACTTCTTTCTTCATGGCTTTTCAGATTCCATGTTGAATGAATAGAGGCTCATCAATAGACTGCTCTGGAGCCAAAATGAGAAGAGTCATGTTTCGAGGATCTAGTGGCACTTCAAAGAAGTTAATAGAAACAAAGTCGGCTTCTCAGAAGGTAGCTAATGAATTGGATGATTTGCCAGACAACCTTATCCATCACATATTGTCATTTGTGGAAACCAAGGATGCAATTCGAACTCTTGTTTTATCAAGAAGGTGGAGGCATATGTGGGCTTCAGTTCCCTGCCTAAACTTGAACAGCAAATCATTTTCTCGGCTGACTGATTTTAAAAGATTTGTGAAACTGGTCCTATCTCAACGTGATACTACTTCTCATATCAAAGCTCTTACTTACTCTCACTTTGGGGTGGATGATGCAACAGATGATGAATTGCTATACAATAATGTTGTTGAATTTGCAATTTCACATGGTGCTGAAGAAATCCAAATCAACCTCGGTGGGAAAAACTCAACTGATCAAGCTAATTCTTCAAATCCATTTTCTAATATACAGAAGCATTTTGGTTTTGCAAAGTTGACAACTTTGCATCTCAACAACTTTACTTTAAGTTGTACAGGAACCTCCAGTCTGGATCCATTTGCTGGTTGTGTGAATTTGAAGAATTTGCACTTGAGTGAACTTTGCTTTAAGTCAGATTTGAACCCCAGGGATTTTGTGATATCTGCACCCCAACTTAATAACCTCACACTAGCGTGCAACCGTTTTAACTGTAAACTTGTAATTGCTGCCCGACGGCTTCACTATCTCAGCTATATTCATTCGTCTTCACGTCTCTGTTTTGAGTTTGGTCTTCGTTCGTCGGATGACTTGAAAATCGATGTTCATGAGCTGCATAATGATGAATTAGAAATTTATCAACAGGGGCAGAAAGAAGAGACTTTACATGGTTTCATCAATACCAATGTGGTACGCACACACCATAATAATGTTGAAGCTGTTGAGCTATCCTTTCGTACGGTCATGGTATAGAGGACATTCTGTCTCACATTTTTCTGTTTTGAATTGTCTGGTAAACTATAGTTTGTTTTAAAGGTTTTTATTTTTATGTGTTTTTTCAGGTTACTTGTGGGGCTGCTTCCTTGCTAAAGTTTGATGATTCATTTTGTACTATGATGGGGCAGAGTTTAACAGTTGGAAATACAGTTAGATACTTCATTACCGACCATATAACTGTCTAATTGCCACCGAATATTACAGTTGCTCTTAGCATGCAGACTCTTGAAATTTTGACCTCTTAAAGGTGATCAATACTTACATCTTTGATTAATATTTAAGTTAGTGTTGTGTTTGTTACATCCCTAACTTTTGAATATTTTTGCTAATAATTGACTTTTAGAGTTTAAGAGAAAAATCTATGTTCAAAGGTTTTACTGTGTTCATGACTGGAAAATCTGATTTCCTTGTTCAGTGTTTAATTAATATGTTCTATATTTGCATAATCTTGATTGCTCTCAATAAATTTATTCCTGATATAGAAATAATCAACTTCCATGTATTGTATAATATTAACAACCAAAAGTGAGCATTTAAGATAATTTATTTGACTGACAAGCCTGGTGAAGATATATGGAAGAATTCACTGAAACTATGTTGTAGCCGTACATATTGTGTGGGAAAAAACATATCTGATGATGCCACTGATTTTGATCAATATTATAATCACAGGGGGCATTGACCCGTAAGAATGAGTAGTATGGTTAGCAGTAAAAAGATGGACGAGGAACTTTATAAAGGAGCAATGTTAAGTCAATTCTAACGACTCTATTTTCAACCATCAACTATGACTTGTTCTTCTTTTTGAGTCCTGCATGTTACCCTGCATATTTATTTAATGAATCACTTGTGTTATTGTCATCATGAGAGGAAGGTGATTTGGTCTTTCTTATTGCTTAAGGAAGCGTATAATTTAGTCCAAATTCATATGTAAATATTGGGGTACATATTGGGGCTGTGAATATAATGTAGAGTAATTTAATGCTTTAATATGTGAAGTAGCATGACAGAGACAACAGAGTTGTTAATGGCCTAAGGTTGCAAGTGCGACTAAATCTGCGACCTCCTACTCACAAGAGAGCTCTCATGTCACTAAGTTATAAGATTATTTGCCATATCAAAAGAATTTGATGATCATATGTACAAAACTTTGAATTTCATGCAATTTAGGGATCAAGTTTAGTTAGTATACATGAATGGTGGTGCTCATGATTTCACCTATATATGAGAATTTTGCAAAACATTCTTCTCCAAGAACACATCATTCAGCCTCATTTTATCTGCGTACAAGAGCAGCTTTTCAATTTCTCATAACTTTATTTTTTTTCCCCTTTTGGGTAACCTTTTTTTTTTGGCACGGAAAAGCTTTGTATAGTAGAATCATACATACAAAATGGTGTTATGGTGTGTTTGATGGGGGTCTAATTTAGTTTAATAATAATGATATTATGATTGTTCAGTATTGAAATTAATTTTGTTATTGGGAGTATCAAACTATCTTCATTCTTATTTTATTATTTGGACTAATTTAGTTTATTTTGGATTTTCAGGAAACTAAATTTAGTAGCTGATTGGATCGCTGATGTGTATCCCAATTAACGCTTTTTATGTTCTTTTAGTGTGTGACGTTGAACTTATTTATTTTTGATGCTTTTGTTTCACTGCTTTAATGTGACTTCATTCATATTTTTTTTCACATTTTTTGAACGTTTGAATTTGAAACTCCCTCCTGTTCTTTAATTGTGCTTTATCGTCTTCATCACTTCTCTCTCTTCCTCATGCTTACAACAATATCTCTTCCGTGGTCTTTCATGCTCTCTTCTCGGCTCCATGTTGCTCTCTAATTTCCGGACCACATATTATTACATGAATCTTATTAATGTTGTGTATTTAGACATTGACTAGAAACAAAGTTTCTGTCATGTTAATTGTGTTGTCAAACTTCTCATTGAGCTTTAATATATTTTATAACGCGAACTGGACAAAAATTACAGAAATATGTACTGCCCACCAATCAAGATTGTGGATGATCAATATTGACACTAAAGGATATCAATATATACATCTTTGGTTGATATCTAAGTTAGTCATGTGCTTGTTTCATTCTTAACTTTTGAATCTTTTTTGCTAGCTGATGTTAGCATTTCAATTACTGAAAATGATTAATACGACTAGTCCGTACTACGCTTTCCGACTTTAGATATAATACTTATTTTATAGTATAAATTTATTTTAAAAAATAAGTCTTATATTTAAGACCAAAAGAATAACTGTTAAACTCATGGATTTGCGTATGTAGATTGTTTGTCGATGGACTGGACAAAGAATGGAGAAAATTTTTCTAAGTTCTTTGGAACACAGTTAGCGAAGAATTACGAGGAAGCTTCTGGGTTTACCCCAACGCGATTCCCCCAACTTTCAGAATATACTAGCCACGTTTTGGAAAGTTCCTGAGGTATTTTGCAAATATCTATGGAAATTAAAAAATTTTCCTGAAATGCCTTGAGTATATTGAAATTATTTTAAAAAAAATTAATTTTTATTACTTTAAAAATTTGTTATTTAATTATTTAATTTTTAAGTGACGAAGAAGTAATGATTTTTTACTTAATTAGATATTGAAAATTCGCCGTCTTCTCAAATTGGTTCTGATTTTATTTTATTATCTAAGTTTAGAGTTCGGCAAATAACTAAAGTGTGAGTGAAATATAAGGTGAGATCTTGTATCAAAAAAAGAAACACAACTGAGATCATGAGATAATGTAATGATCTCAATTTCAAAATACCTCAACACAATAGAGTCATCAGCATATATTTAACATTCAATCCAGTTATAACTATAGGTATATGAGAATACATTCAAATTGTATCGTAAACAAACTGATAAAAACAAAGGAAAAAGAGAGAGGGGAGGAAAAGAGATGGAAGCCACACAAAGAGGATTCCCTTCTCACTGACCGTCCTCCGCATATATAGCGCTGCTTTCATATTGTTGAGATTCCATTCAGTTACTGCCAGCAGCATCATGCAAAGGCACCATACTTGTTGGGTGATCATAAGCCACGTGTCCTCTTTGGGTCCCACTAATATTTGGCAGGGTCATGACAGATAATTACACCATTTTAACTCTCACATTCTTAAATGTTATATAAAGTTTAGTTAGTATAAACAATGTAAAATTTGTATGGGTCTATATATATATATATATATATATATATATATTGTGCCGTTGTGATTCTCTTCATTTTTTGATAATAGCAATTTCTTAACTTCAAAATACAGGGAATTGTCAGGGTCGTCACATGCTCACACCTCTGAAACAATATATACACCACCAACAACAAAAATGCTCCTCTTCCATTGGATGGAGTTTGAAACACAAATTTTATTTTTCTTTGTTTTCATTATTTTACCCAATTAAACTAAATAAATTAAAAACATTTAATTTATTTTTATAATATATCAAACGCAATTATTTTTTGATAAAAAATATTTATATTTTCATTCTTATAATTATTCAGATTCTCATTCTTACTTCTCTCGTTTTTATAAACCCAAATAAACTTAAATCAATTGTTCACATTGTGTGAAGAGTAGTCTCAGCTTTGTTTGGGGTCGAAAACAACCATTGTTCTCCTAATATAAAATCATCTAATTTGTACATACCAATAAAATAATTTAAACTAATTTATGTCTTGAAACTTCTTTCGATCTTTATACCCTTACCCTCAAATAGTACTCGTAATTTATGACTTGGGCTGAGTCATTTTTTCAGCAAATGTGAATATCAGGGAATTTTCATATCCCGGAAGGACAAAAAGAAAAAAATTAGAAAACAATATGGACCAACATGCACGTGCATCCTATATGTTCCTTTGGCTCTCTTTCTTAAGAAAGAGACGACCAAGCCAATTGGAATGGTGTGACCACAAGGACCGGCCTACGGAGAAAAGATTCAAAAGGCAAATTCACCAAATAAGATATTTAAAGGACAAAGTAATCAACCTTAGTATTTCAAGATTACATTACACACAAATCTCCTAAGCATATCCACAGTTGCCAGCCACTGCCCATCAGAAGTGGTAAACATTCTGATCATGGGAGGTTCGTGTAGGAGGTAACTTCTCATCTTGCTCCTAATCTACGAACAAACACCACACATGCAGAGATAATGGCTCAGATTGTCCTCTCACTTTTGATAACCACATGCCAGCATGATTACTTGAAAATGAAATTAGAAGTTTATAGTACAAACATATATTCTAATTTGGCTTCAAATATCTGAGAAGACTACAGAATGGCGATCACCAAATGATAAATAGGATAACAAAAATTAATACAGCTTTCACTTTGGAACATCTGACTCGTGCAGCACAGAACACAAAACACTACAGTTGAATGAGGCTCACAAAAAGTGTAATCATCACATCATGCAAACAATCACACTTCTCAGTCAAGAGATGGACGATGGGGCAAGTATCAATAAGAAATCACCTATCAAAGAAATGTAATGAGTCGCCATATTTTACCCCAAAAAAAATACAATTGGAGGTTCACAAAGACAATTTGAAAGGAAAGGCTTGTGCCAGTTTACATATATCCTTCGGACACGCCTAACTACTATCAACCAAGAGGAATCTTGAGTGAAAACCATAGAATGAGCAAATGGTAGTCTACCAGGGAGTTGCCTGTCCCTAACACTCCATGTACTTTCCCAACCTCAGGCCTCTTCAATTCAAATAGATTAGGCTTCACATGAACGGAGCATGCAAATAGCACACCTGAATTAGCAATGGTGCTGCAAATTATCTTCCGCGATGACTTGCTGTTAACTTGAACAAGCAGATCAGTTTCTGAAAAGCCTCCGGCTGTGACATGTGCAGCATCAGGGAAGAAACCTTCTTTTGGTTGTACAGAAAGAACATCTAAACAACATGAGAAGACTGCACCATAAGCATTGCTGATTCATTGAACAATGAGCCCTTCTACTCTGCTTATCCGGCAAGCGATCTGTCAAAAATAAGCACAGAATAAATGAACAGAATCAGTAAATGAAATTGAAACCAACGAAATATAAGATTTCATTCACATGCTTAGCAAGGGATATACAAATTGTCTCTAAAGAAATGATGTAGAAATAGAATCCAAGGCCACACCTCGACAGATTGGTACTGCCCCAATCAAGTCATTGGCAGCATGCGTATGAGGACTCAGCATAAACATAGATCCATTTCATCAGTCATTTTTTCACATATGGTTTATTCACAGAATATAGAAAGAGACTTCTGCAAAATATAATACAGAAAGCAGGCATCAGTTTGGAAATTTTGTAACGCAGGGAGAGAAGATGTCAAAATTTAAATGCGTATGGTTTACATATTTAGCAATGACCAAAACGAGAGGGAGAATCATGGACAAGGAATATGCCCTTCATATTTAACATGGCTCAAAAGGAAGGGAGTTGGCAGTGATCAAACCAGTGACTAATTAGGAATTGGTCATAAAGAGTTTAATGCCATGTCATGGACAGGGAACATGCCCTTCATTAGTAATTTTGTTCGATCAGTTAATTAATTTCTGGCCTTTCAGTTGATATCCACACCAACTACTACGATCTGACCTAAAACAGAAACAACCAGCAAGAAAGGTTTTCACATAAAAGATAGCCAGAGAGTAGCCCAGTTTCAAAACTAACAAAGTAATAATAGTTGAAATACAAATTGAAGAATCAAATATTAGACACTCCCACTGCCGAGACCTCAAAGCCCAGCTGTAATTCTGTAGATTTCACAACCCAATGTAGCACCCTAGCATCGTATCAAGCTGTGAGGAAACAAAGATGGCTGACAATTGTGAACATATGTCACCAGCTAGTGCTAAAAATCAAAGTTTTGATGTTTCGACAAAACACAGAAGTATTGGATCAGTAAGCTACTTTTTCTACTTCATTGTTTGCAGTAAGCTGGCCACACATCCACGCCATGGCAGACATATATATACAGGTGAAAAATGATCCAAAAATTTCACATATTCATATGATTATCATTTGTACTCCAAGTGACACTTAAAACTCGTCCTGAAATGACATGGAACTCATTTAATAGAAACCTAGCAGAGTACATAGAGAATCTATAGCAAGCCTCATAATTAAGGAGAAGAAATCTCACCATTGACCCGAGATTTGACGATATGGACGTAAGTCCAGCGTTTGATTTAATTTTTTAATGATAAATTTCCCATTGTATAATAAAAGGCCATTTATCTTAAATGGATCTAACAATGATAAAATCCGACTCCTTTTACCATAAAAGAATGAATTAAATAAATAAATAAATATTCTTATCACTATTTCTCTTTTAAGGATTTTCATATATTTAAAGGTTAATAAATTTTATTCCACATGAATTGCCTCTAAAGTTGCTTCTCTTGGATTTGTATACGTTCACAATCGGAACAACAAATATGATCACGGGTTTTAAAGGTAAGCAAATTTTCATCAATTATATTATGACTTCGTTTTTCTTTTTTCCTTCCGTAGTCTGATGCAGAATTAATTTTCTGTAATTATGAAATAGTAAAAGTAAGAAATCATCACCTTATAGCCCATTTGGTAGCAAGGAATTGAAGAAAGGAATTGGAGAGAATCGCTCAGTTGAATCCAGCTGTTGAAATTCTTCAAGATTCAACAGAATGAGGTTGTGGCTGTAATGCCAATCGATCTATCACGTTGAAGTGGGCAGATCATTCAACTTGAGACGGCTTCTTTGTGAAAGGAGCAACCAAGCCTCATTCTAGATTTGCAGTTGATGGTGAAGCGAACGGCTGAGTGATGAATTTAAATGATAAAATCCTAATCGGACCTAACAACAATAAAATCCGGCTCCTTTTGCCATAAAAGAAAGAATTAAAAATAAATAATATTCTGATCACTATTTCTCTTTTAAAGATTTTCATATGTTTGCGCTTTGGAGAGGCCGCTTCCATTGCATTAGAGCTGGGCTGAGGAGGCAATGGCAATTGAATTTGTTTAATGTCACCATCTTGATAGTCAACTGCGGATGTCGGGCATACCCCACACCTTTTGATCTCTACTTCTCTGGAACCTTCGAATTTTACTTCAAGCTCCGTGTTGCTCTGACCATTTCTTTTCCTTTCTTCAATTTTCCTTTTTAGTTCTCCAAGTGAATCAGGATCATACCAAAGACCAACATGCGTTGAGGACCCCACCCCACCCAGTCCACACGACCTTTTAGCGGCCCGGCAAGCATATTCACCATCAATAAACCATTTGGCATCAATGTTTCCTCCCAACCAAAATGGTAATTTATTAAAGAAGGCGCAAAAAAGGAATACCCCATCCTCATAATTTGGAATCGAACTGAGATTCACAGACACCGATGACCCTTCATCCCTATACATGAACCACTTTGGAACACTTTCTCCTGGATATTCCAATCCAGCATGGTCATAAGTGGCTTTCTTTACCTCAAGTAGGACTCTTGCCTCAGCAGCTTTGATTGTCCGTCGACTCAGCTTCTTGCAATTTGTGAATAAAAAGCCCGGATATGGCTTATATTTTCCTTTTTCACCTTCGTTTGTCGAAGGTGAATATTGTATGGTCTCAAGGGATTCTATGGTCTCAAGGGATGTGCAGTCGGTGGCAGTCAATGTCAAGATAGAGGGAGGGAGCTCTGGTAGACGACGAAGCCTTTTACATCTATTCAGTTCAAGACGTTGAAGGCGTGAAAGATGTTTGATGCTTGAAGGCAAGGTCTCTACATGAGTCTCTGAGAGATGCAACTGACGTAATGATGACAGCAAGCTGATGTTATTGGGAAGTTCAGATAATTCATTGCAATACGCAAGCGATAGAATTCGCAAAGCACCCATCTTATCACACTTGGACAGGAGAGGTGATGCTAGCTTATTACACCCTCCAGCATCAAGAACTTGAAGGTCACGCAGCTCAATCAATTCGTGAACGCTTGTCACAATTCTGCACTCGGCTAGAGCTAATGAACGAATTTTGCTGCGATGCCCACTTGATGAGCGCAACGCACCACTGATGGCAGTTCCTGAAAGTTGTAAATCGAGCTCTTCTTTTTCTGAGGTCACTGAAAATTCCTTCAGCCTTGAGCACCCATGTACATCGAGCTCAATGAGAGATTGGAGATGGGTATCGCTTGTAAGGCTGGTAAGGGCCAGGCAACAGCGTAGCGATAAACGACGCAGGTTGGGGAGAGATAAAATAGATGGATGTACACTCCGCAATTTTGAGCACCACTCGAGATCAACATGTTCAAGACGTGTGGCCTTGGAAAAATCTGGGAGTTCAATCAACCCCATTGATTGACGGAGCGTAATTTTGCTTAAGTTCACAAGATTCTGTGAAAACATAAATTACGTGATAAGATTAGTGGCCAAAACCAAATTAAATTACCCATCTATTTCTTTTTATAAGGTTTCGCTCTCTGTTTTCCTCAGAAAATTAGTTGAAATTAGCTATTGTCAACAAATTTTACACCTTTTCATGATTTTAATCAATACTCCCTTGGAAGATACTCTTCTGCTCGTTAATATAAAATTATGATATTTTAGAAAAAACATATCATATTTTTTATAATTAATTAACTTACCTGACTTTTTTAATCTAATCAAATTAGTTAAATAAATCTTATATTAAGAACTGGAAGAGTATCAAATAACTAAATCATATAACTTGAATAAAATTAGTTAAAGATAATAAATTAAAAAAAGAAAATGTAGCTTATTTTCTTTAAACGCATTTGTGTATGAAGAGGACAAGTGTGGAAAAAATATGTAGAAAAAGAGATATGAGAGAATAAGTTGAAAAAAAAGAATTAGAAAGATATATAATTAATTAAAAGTAAGAATAAAAATGATGTATTTAATGATTAGGTAAATCCAAATTATAACTTATATAAAAAAAAAAAGGCTTCAAAGATTTGATACTTATAGTTCAACAGGGATAGTAATCTTTATAAGGCCATGGAGCTTAGTGTGAGGGTGAAAGACGAAGGCATTTATTTAGAATGGGTTATTAATATTTCATTGAATTTTGTAAGAGATTTTATCTGGACCTTATAAAAAGGGCTAACCGGAGCGTAATTAATAAAGATTCTCCAACTGATGTATTAACAATATTTTGTAAGAAAAAAATATAAAATTTACCTGCACTCCATCCCAAAGTCTTGTCAAACTGCTCAAGGGCATTTCCAATTGAACAAGACTTACAGCCTTGAATGTTGCTGGCAAGGACTCAAAAGGGTATGCCATCCAACGCAAGCTTGTGAGTCCTTCTGGCAAAAAGTCTAATCCATCCCCACCGTCGATTTTGCCACAAGAATAAATATTAAGAGCCTTTAGGTTGGGCATTGAACGAAAGGCCCCGGGACTTAAGCGCATCTCTCCAACTTCTCGAAGGTTCAGGCTTACACCTTCAACAATGGCTTCACTTTCCTAACAAACGGGAAAAAAAAAAAAACTTTTGTAATAAAAATATTATGTAAATTAAATAGGAATACTGACTTCAAAAAAATTTTATATAAAAAATATGAAGAAATTTTACCCTTATCTTTTTTGCCCCCAATATTTCAGATATTTCTTTAGGATCCCATAATCGACTGCGCTTTCTAGGATGTTTTGGTGACTCATCACGAACAGCCTGTCGACCCATTTCTCTTAGCAGATCGTGCATGAATACGCTCCCAAATGCAACTTCTACAAGAGCTTTCTCTTTAAGTCTTTTCAATTCACAACAAACTGAATAACCACGTCGTGCTTTTAACAAATCTTTTACCGTCCCAACATTATCACCATGAGTTACAAGACATGCGATATCCAAGAAACTCTCTCTCACTTCATTATCAAGTTCGTCAAGACTTATTTTCAGGACTTTGTTAATGTCTGGCTCAGCTACTTTTTGAAGTTTTTCTAATCGGCTTTCCCAAGTTTCTGGATCTTCCGCGTTAGCCAAGGAGGAACCTAAAACTCTCAGGGCCAGTGGATTCCCATTTGCATACCTAGTCAGTTTCGTGGCCAACCCCCCTAGTTTTGGGTCAGGGGCAGGGCGGTCTTTTCCAAAGGCATGTGAGGAGAAAAGTTGAAAAGCCTCCTTAGAATCCAAACCCTTCAGTTCATATATAGCATCGCGATCTACTTTAGTACCAAGGACTCCACTATCTCTAGTTGTTATTAAGATTTTACTCCCTGGTCTAAACCAATCGCGCCTTCCAACCAAATTGTATACTTGATCATAATCATTAACATCATCAAAAACAATAAAAACTTCTTTCCGTCTAAGTCTCCTCATGTCATAAGAACTAGTGTGAGAATTGTTGTCCCCTAATAATGCCTTAATAAGATCACTCTTCACAGCCTGTATTCCATGATTCTTTGATTTTTCTCCCACTTTTTCCACAAAATGATGAGACCCTTTGTATTCAGAACACCACTTGTTATACAATGCTCTTGCAAGAGTTGTTTTGCCCAGACCGCCCATCCCCCAAATGCAAATAATTCGGACATCGTTGGACTCCTTGTCCAACAATAATTCCACGTCCTTCATTCTCTCTTCAATTCCAATCAAGCCTTCTGGGTTATCTTCACTTGGATGCAGCTCGCTCAACATTTCTGTAACAATCCTCACTATTTCTTTAATTCGGTCTGCTTCATCATCTCTGCACTCCATTGGAAGAGTAAAGATGCACCAAATTAAATATCGCGTTATCTATTCAAACTTTTTAACTATTCCTAATATAATGCAACTTTGAAGATTTGTCAATTTTGAAAATGTGTTCTTATTAATAGTTCTCTTGAGAAACATTACTCCTTCATCCTTTATTATAAGAAATAATTATGAAGTATATATGTCATGTTTTTATAAGAGGCATTTTTATAAGAGGCATTTAGAAGTTGTCTCAAATTTTGTTTATTGATTTTTTATTTTACCCTATTTAATTACTTATATTACTCATTATTACATTTAATTTCCACACATTCTATTTTTCACACATTATCTCTCTTCCATAATGAGGGTAACTTCGACAAAAAGGCTGCGTAATTTGGGTAACTGTCTATTGTAAAAGGTAAGAGGGAGAGTACTAAATAATTTAAAGGGGAAATCACAAATAAAGACCCTCGAATTAGCAAAATCACTCTATGGTCACCTGAATATGCTAAATTACTATGAGGGACCCGGTCTCAAATTGTAATTATGAAATCATGGCCAAATTACCAAAATACCCCTCTTTAATTTTTTTTTTTTTAAAAGAAAGCCACTGCCTCACCAGAATCCGGCCACCGGCGCCGGAGCTCCGGCGGCCGCTTCCGGCCACTATCGGCGGCCGGACGCCGGAGCCTGCGGCGGTCTTCCTTTGTTTTTTTTTTTGAAACTTTTTTTTTTTTAAATTGGGGGGAAGTGAGGTTGGGGGGATTTGATCCCTCAACCTAATGCTTCCCAAAATAAGGAATGACTATTGAGCCAACAAATTTTTGTTAACATTATGATGCAAAGAAAAATATAAGTTAACTCATTTACTCTTGTTCCAGGTGATAACAACAATACATTTGGAAATAACAAGTTCTGATTGTAAAATAACACGTCTGGAATAAAAATTTAACAATATGTTTTTTTTATAACAATAAATTTTGTTGCAGGCAATAACAACAATACATTTAAAAATAACAAGTTCTGATTATAAAATAACAAGTTTGGGATTAAAATTTAACAACACGTTTTTTTTATAACAACACACTTTATTTCAAGTGATAACAACAATACATTTAAAAATAACAAGTTCTGATTATAAGATAATAAGTCTGGGATTAAAATCTAACAACATATTTTTTTTATAACAACACACTTTGTTTCAAGTGATAACAACAATACATTTGGAAATAACAAGTTCTGATTATAAAATAACAAGTCTGGAATTAAAATTCAACAGCACCTTTTTTTTATAACAATTAATTATTTTATACTTTTGGAAAATAAATTATTTATAACTTATAAAAAGTACTTGTAATCTATTTAATTTGCTAAAAAAATAATTTTTATCTCCAATTTATAATCAGAACTTGAAGTATAATTTTTTATAGATTAAAAATACTTTTTTATTGTTCAAATTTATAAATAAAATTTAGGGAAAATGGCAACACACTTTTTTATTTTTTTAAAAAAAATTTTTAATCTATATATCTATACAACTTATTATAAATCAAACTACTTCTTATAAATTATAAATAGTACAATTTATTGTGGATTAAAAATACTTTTTGACTGCTTAAATTTATAAATGAAATTTATCTCTAATTTATAATTAAAAATACTATTTTATTCTTTAAATATAAAAAATATTTTTAATATTTAAAGAATGAAATAATATAAAATTTATACTATGATTAATAAATCAAAAATGCCTTATTATAAATACTTTATAATTTATAAGAAGTAGTTTGATTTATAATGAGTTGTATAGATATACAGATTAAAAAGTATTTTTTTAGAGAAATAAATATATTAAAAATATTTTTTATAAGTTATAAATAATTTATTTTTTAAAATTATAAAATAATTAATTGTTATAAAAAACGTGTTGTTAAATTTTAATCCTAGACTTATTATCTTATAATCAGAACTTGTTATTTTTAAATGTATTGTTGTTATCACTTGAAACAAAGTGTATTGTTATAAAAAAACGTGTTATTAAATTTTAATCCCAAACTTGTTATTTTATAATCAGAACTTGTTATTTTTAAATGTATTGTTGTTATTGCCTGCAACAAAATTTATTGTTATAAAAAAAACATATTGTTAAATTTTTATTCCAGACGTGTTATTTTACAATCAGAACTTGTTATTTCCAAATGTATTGTTGTTATCACCTGGAACAAGAGTAAATGAGTTAACTTATTTTTTTTTGCATCATAATGTTAACAAAAATTTGTTGGCTCAATGGTCATTCCTTATTTTGGGAAGCATTAGGTTGGGGGATCAAATCCCCCCAACCTCACTTCCCCCCAATTTAAAAAAAAAAACAGTTTCAAAAAAAAACAAAGGAAGACCGCCAGAAGCAGCCGCCGGCGCCGGAACTCCGGCGGCCGGATGCCGGGGTCCGGCGCCGACAGTGGCCGGAAGCGGCCGCCGGAGCTCCGGCGCCGGTGGCCGGATTCCGGTGAGGCAGTGGCTTTCTTTTTTTAAAAAAAAAAAAGGTTAAAGAGGGGTATTTTGGTAATTTGGCCATGATTTCATAATTACAATTTGAGACTGGGTCCCTCATAATAATTTAGCATATTCAGGTGACCATAGAGTGATTTTGCTAATTCGAGGGTGTTTATTTGTGATTTCCCCTAATTTAAACCATATGTATAAAATTTTAGCTTAATTTAATGGCTATGAATGGATCATAATGACGATAGTGAGACGGGGATTTAGATGAAAACTGTCGTCACAATAAAGTTGATGGACCTAGTGTACTGGCTAAGCAAAGTGTATATGTATGAGATCCTATACTCTCATTATGATTATCATCTCCCATGAGATGCTCAAAGATTGATTTAATTTAGCCCCATCCGTCATGGAAGAACATGATAAGAGATAATTAAGCATATAGAAGTTACCTATTGGAGATGTGGAAACCGTCCAAATTGGCAGCATCAGTGAGAGACTTCTTCCACTTCTGCAGTCGTTGCTCGCTGATGCCATTGCGCTTAAGGTCTTCAAATGCTTTCTGGTAACTCCCAGATTGCTTCCTCACATGTGAAGGGTCTACTCTATAGAACACTGGCACCACGAGATGACCTTGATTTTTGGAGCAATCTAATATTTTTGTAAGCTCCTTCAAGCACCACTTAGAAGATGCATAGTTTTCTGAGAAGATCACAAGAGACATAGTTGAATCTTTAATGGCTTTCTTAAGAGATGGCCACAACTCCGTTCCTTTCGGAAGTTTGCGGTCGATGAATGTTTCTGTTTTTTCGCTTATGCCAAGAGCAGCATAAAGATGGCTGACGAAACCTCCGCGGACGTCCTCACCTCTAAAACTTAAAAAAATATCATATGGCTGTGGATATTGAGAAGATGGAGCAGGGGAGGAAGATGAAGCCATGTCAGATTGCTTTGCTTTGATATGCAAAAGAGAGTTGGGACTCGTCTCAATTCTGAACTAAGAATAATTTCTGATATATAGGAAACACACAGGCCCATGCATTCGGAAACGGACAAACAAGATGAATAGTAAATAATTACTGTAGAAATTAATTTTGAAGAAAGGCGGTCCTACCTAGTTGGAATTTTCTTGTGCTCTTAATCGCTGGATAAGACAGCGCTACCTGAAAAGCGTAGAACAGAGAGAACGGAAATTGCTCAGTGACCTTGACCCAAAAGCCTAGTCAAATTTCCTAAGAGCAGCTGGTAAAAAGTGAAAAATCAAATGAGATTTCTCAATGAAATTCATTTTAATAAAGCACTATGATTATACGTTTCTAATTCGCGTTTCTTTTGAGAAATATAAAACTGAACAAATAACTATCCTCTTCAAAAAATAGTAAAACATACTATTCCGTCTTTTATTATAAAATCTTTTTAATTAAATTGTGTATTTTAAGAAAATAATTAAAATTAGTGAAAAATAATTAATATGTTACAAATAAAAAAAATTTTAAATATATCCCTATAAATAAATAGATAGGTGTGAGAGACCAATAATAAAATAAATAAAAAATATATTAAATATATTAAACTAACAATAAAATAAATTATAATATATTAAATGTTGAGATAAATTAGATTTTATAACAAAATTGGGGGGAAGAGTAATAATATGTTCGCATTGCATTTACAATGAGAGTCCGAAACCAAAAGGCAAGTCAATAAATAAAGGTAATGTGAGTAATAAACACGGAATAGGGTCCGTCATGGAAAATTGTGCAGATACCGCTGTAAATGTTGGCTGATACGGATTGCGTGTGACTAATTTTCATCATTTCACATTGGCAATTTATAACCTTTTTTCACGGGTCACAATTTAAGTCATCATGTACTACGAGTGGTACCAAGTTACCGACGACACCCGGGTGACCCCATTTCATGAATGTCATTTAAACAACTTTTTTACAATTTTATTAAAAGTGTAGTAAATTTGGCCTATGATGTCCTGGTAAATTCCCTAGAACGTACATGGCATATCATATGAACAGTCGAAGTGTGGAATTCATAAAAAGTGTTGTGATTTGCTTATGTGAAATGATGAATCACGCTTTAAGTGTAGTAAACTCCGCCTGTAGTGTGGTAAATTTCTTAAAATAGGATCGTCTACTTTGATAATTATTGTATATTCCTCTTATATTAAATAAAAAACTTATTTTATAATATAAATTATTACAAAATAGATTTTATATTTAAAATTAAAGGAGTATTTTAACGAATGGATTTAATGGTTGAACGATCACATGACTTTATATAGAATCTAAAGGGCTCAAATCCCAATGATATAGATTATTGCAAGTGAAAGGAGGAAGCAATCACAGAACTCGTGGAACACGTTGCAGGAGGGGTGAATTAATGTGGAGATAAATTGATAAGGATAAATTTTCTTTGTGTAGATTTTTCTGGTGCAAAATAATATTACTCCCTCCCAGATTTATTTTGATTTAACACCTTGTTTTTTCAAATTTATAAATTTTTTCCTCAAAATCTTCATATTGATTATTGCAAAAAAAATTTAATTAAGAAGTAGTTAATGGTTAAAACCACTTTAAAAATATAAATTAATCTATGTTTTACATGAATAATAGTTAATTTAAACAAACAGTGCCGTGCATTTCAAAGAAAAGGGGGTCCTAGGAAGTTGGAATTTTCCTGTGCTATTATGAGGGGGTGAAAAAGAAATTTATTTGGATTAGCGTTAAATTGTAATATAACTATCTCTTTTTTCCCAAAAAAAAAATGATGCGAATTTATTTTTAATGACGTTGAAGATATTTTTTACATATATGAGGGTGGTGGGTATGCACACGGAGTAATGAACACAATGGTCTTCCGGAGAGTTTTAATGCATGATTAGGAAATTAATTACCTTGAGACTTTCTCAGTTTCTCCCATATTTCTCAAAAGGTCTTCACCCAAAGCTTAATCAATAAATTAGAAATGATTCAAATTTAATAAACGCATGATGGCCAATTATATACACCTATTCTACTCTTACGTTGAAATTAGCCACGCATCATAAATAGGGAAGATATAATGAGGAGCCGAGGAGGCACGAATACAAGTTCGTCAAGGTCATATGTGAAGAATTTTCAAGAAAATTATAGGTCATACAAAATGAAGGGTGACTTTAGCTTGCGTACACTGTATTATTCTCAACAAGATTTAAATAATTACTATTTTATTTTTATTTATAAGTTATTTTTAATATGTTTAACTGAAACTAAATAAAACTTTAAAACTCATTAGTTCTATTTTAAATTAAACAAGTTTTCAACTTTGCCTCCATCAAATGTAAATAATTTAAAAATTAAATAACACGTACGAACATTTAATGAAGGATAAAAAGAAGAAATTAATTAGAAGGAAAAAATTAATAACACGCCTTATAATTAGGGTTGTAATTTGTAAAAGAGTTAGGACTCTTTTTTGATTCAGATCTAAGAATAATTTGCATGCGATAGGAAATAAACAGGGCCTTTGGGGGATTATGCTGTTGGGGAAGAAAATTAAGGTGGTCTTGGAGTTGATTCAAGCAACCAAGTCAATGGAATTATGTCTGCGAACCTTCATGGAATGGAACGCACCATTTACACGAGGGGATGGGCCTCTTTCAAGTTACTATCTCCGGTTCTTAATATAGGATTTTATTTAATTTTTATTTTAAACTTAAATATAAGACCCCAATTTATTTTGTCTTTTATATTCATCTATTTTTTTTCAAGATATTCCTTTTAATAATATTAGTTCTAGCCAATAAAATTGATTATCAAGGATATTTTAGGAAAGACAATACTTATTTATTACAAATAACTAACTTAACTTACTTCTTTAATATACTCAAATTAGCCAACCAGCTCTTATATCTAAGATCAGAAGCAGTGCTAATTAAACTTTCTTTTATTCATGTTCTCAATCTGAACACTCTGAAAAAAACTGTCCAATAAATATCTTCCTGATTGTGAATATCTCTGTTTTTTGTGTTGGGCCAACAATTATGATTCTCATATCTCGATACTTTGTGATTAAGATTTAGGGAAAACTAATTCATAAATCTTTATAGTTACTTGATTTTTAATCAGGCCTTCGTAATTTTTTTAAATTAGGTTCTTACCTTTTTTTTAATTATAGGCATTGGTTTCCGTACTTACAAGTTGTTAATTTGCAGGAGAAATAAGGTTAGTAATTAATGACATTGTCCTCATTCAGCATCTACTTGGATTAATTAAATTTGTCAGGTAGATGTAAATAAAATCAAAATCAACCAAATTCTACATTAAATATAAACGTATAGTGGCAACTTTATGGATAATAATATCTTATTATGTTAGTAGTAACAAATAAATAAATTTATTTCATCATTTTATCTTTTAAAATCCTTTTTTATTTTATATTTCGTGGCAGAATCCATACCAGTTATATATGAGATTAGAAACTGATGCCCATAATTAAAAAACCTATCCGGACAAAAAAGTGCAAAGACCTAATTAAAAAATAAAGTGAAGTTACATGAACTTAGAGACTAAATTTTCGAAGACATGAAACTAGGATTAAAACAAATCTGAATACTGAGACTTATATTTAAGAAAGGAAGAGGATAGTCAAACACGAGACTCTAACTTATCATTTATTGAAAAAAAAAATGTATTGTTGTAACCTGTAATCCAAAGAAAATGGAATGTTTTGGTTGTTTGGTTGAGGGAACCAATCAAATTGAAGTGAGGGAATACTTTGAGGGGGAAAAAAACTTGCTTGACAATTTGTTTCTAGTTAGTTATTTTAAAAAATTAGAAACAAACAGTAATATGTTTTTAAAAAACTAAAAAAAACAAATTTTAGAATTTTTTTTTTTTTTGCTTTTGTTTTTGTAATTTTTTATTTTGAATTAGTAGAGAAACTTTCTTTTTTTCTTGTCGACCACCCGACATGTATCAATGTCAGTGATGGTCACCACTTGTCAAATATGATTTTTTATATTTTCTTTTTCAAATATAAATTTTTAAAATAATTATCCAAACATATTTTTACTTTTTTATTCTCAAAAATTGTTGTTAAAAAAATAATTTTATAAAATTGTTTTGGGAATAGGAAAACAAAAAACAGAACCAAACAAGTCCAACGTTTTCCTTTTTTTCCTGCGGACGTTGCAAAGAAGGGAGAGAAGACGCACAACTAATGTGCGATAAGAATTTAACTGTCTAAACTTCGAATTCTTTGGGTATTAAAAAATATGGAGACGCAGCCTTAGAAAAAGTCATATCAATATCCCGTCATTTAGTTCCCCTAACTATTTTAGATATAAGAAAAAATTTAGGATGTAGGAAGTACTTGAACCCTTGAAATAAAATTGACCTTTTATGGAAAAAAAATTGACTGATATAAAAATCAATCCGACTTATGTCATTATTAGGGTTTGATTAAAAGACCAAAAGAAAGATTGAAGAAGCGGAAATGTATAAAATCCTCTGCAACTTAGGAGGAATCCTAATAAAGTCCACCTGAAACACTTAGGGTATGTTTGGCACCATGAGGGGAAGGAGAGGGAAGGGATTTTAATGGAGGGAAGAGGAGTGGAGGAAAGTAAAAGGATTTTAATATTATCTTGTTTGGATTTATAAAAAAAAAGGGGAGGGGAGGGAAAAATATTTTAATATGGATAATTTTATTCTTATTTTATTTAAGATATGGGCATAATGGTCACAACATGACAAAATATAGGCATAATGGTCATAACATGACAAAATATTGTCCTTTCCCTCCAAATCCTCCCAATTTTGGAGGGGAGGTTAAGGTAAAAAATTTTCCCTCCCCTTCTAAAATTTGTGTGTTGCCAAACAAGGAGAAATAATTAAAATCCCTCTCTTTCCCAAATCCCTCGTACCAAACACACCCTTAAATCCAAATTGAAGCATACACTTTTAATAAATTAGAGATTTCTGAATGTTACTAAATGATCAGAATGTATTTGTTTAATTATAAAGAAGAATGGATTATTTTATCCCTTTCAAGTAGTCTTTCATATCTTATGATTAGTTGTTGAGACTAAAGAAACATAAGTAATTTTTACGGTGTTTAAATTTTTTATTTATAAGTAAAATCTTCAAAAATACTTTAAATTCATTATAAGTGCCCTTTAAATATATATTTAAAATAAAATATTCTCTTTGAAAAATATTTGTAATTGATATAAATAATATTTCACAACAGAATAAAATAAAAGGTGTTTTTTATTTTGTGAATCCAACGTTTAGTTAAGTAAATAAAACTAACGTAAATTATGAAAATATAATATTACATTTTTTATCTAATTAAAATATTTTAAGGTCTTAAAATAAATATAGAAAATAAAAAAATATTTATTTCAAAGCTATTTATGTTGTAATTAAGATATTTTATCAGAATATTTTTTAAGCTTAGCTGTATATACAAATTTTAAACGCTATAAAATCACTTGTATTATTTTTCAGTCCGAAAAAATAATAGTAACAGATGAGAGATTACTTAAACAATAAAATAATCAATTTTTCTTTTTGATAAAAGGGAGTCAGTTTAGTCATTTAACATTTAACAACATTTAGAAATTATAAATTAAGCCTCTTAGAAATTTATTAAAAATATAGATCTTAATTTGAATTTAGATATTTCAGCTAGATTTTGTTGAGATTTTCCCTAATTCTTATTTAAAAGGAAAAGAGAAGTCTTTTTTTTATTATTTATAAGAGATTATTATTTTTGCGTGAATGTACTCCCTCCAATCTTATGTATAAGTTTCAAATAACTGAATCACGTTTAACAAACTAGTAGTTAAAATTAGTTCAAAAAATAAATGGGTCAAAAATATATTTTTTTTCCAATTAAACTTATATTTTGGTTATACAAAAAAAACGTATATTTTGGATTAGAGTTTTTCTAGAAGTGAAGGACGGAGTATTGCTTTACTCTCATTTATTATAGATTGCTTTGTTACGATGTGCAAAAAAGATATAATTGGGACCGCTTTTAATTCAGATCTAAGAATGATTTAATGGAGTAGACTTGGTCAACCAAGTCAATGAAAATGGAACATACTGAATAATAAATAATTATAAATATAAATTATAACAAATAAAAGCAAAGCTAACTTATAGAAATTTACAAAAAGTTGGCCTCCGGATGACTTCTGAGAACCTTCACAAGGATTGAATCTCAAATTTCAAAGACAGCATTAAATGAAAAACACGGCACAGAGAGAAAGGAAATTGCCCCCACACTTTCACCGAAATCCTGATCAAATTTCACTGAGCCCTCGCCCAAAGCTTACTCAAATTTCTCAAGGGCTCGTCAAGGGAGGGGGAAAAAAACAAAGAAAGAAATTTTCCAAGGAAATATACCTATCAGATTTCCTAATTAACGAAATTTGGTTTAATAAAGCCCTATGATTACGCCTCTCTCATTTGTGTTTCTACTCCTTTCCTTGAGTTCCACCATATATGATGCGTCTTCTCTTTTAGAAATATAAAATTGAATAAATAATTATTTTCTTCGACAAATAATAATGTATAATATGAAAGATTTTGTATAACCTTTAAAATGAAATGCAGAGGAGAGCTAGTAAGCATTAAAGTTTTAACATTCAAATGTGCAAGTATTGACATTTTTTATTATTATCAGCTCTCATTTCCTCTCCTTTTTAATCAAAAAAGCCATCATTAAAGGGCTTGTTTGATTTCCATTTTTGAATTTTGTTTAGCTTTTACAAATTATAAAAAAAAAAAGAGAGAAAAAGACTTGTTTAGATAAGGTGCATGTTATTGTACTCCCCTCTATTTTAAATATAAGAGTTAATTGAAATATTTGTTTTGATTTGATATATAAAATTCTAATATACTTTTTATCTTTCAAATTTATGATTTTTTCCTAAAATATATCCTTTTTTTTGGCAAATTATCCCCATTTATTGTATATATGAAATGTATTATTCATCAATGAGGTAATGACTGGAAGGGAATATTTTAAAATAGCTAATATGCATTTATTATAAATAGTTAATTTAACTAATATTCTTAATATTTTTAAATTTTCTGTATAACTCTTATATTTAGAATTGGGCATAATAGTGTTTTTCCCTCTAGGTAGGGCTAATGAATCGTTAGGATTAGACGGTTTTTGTGGCTAAATTTTAATTTTTGGTTTATATTTTGGGCAATGACAGTAGAATGCATCTGCGCCTATAAGAGATGATAAAGAAATTAATGCTATTTTTGAACAATTAATCATATTTTATATCCCTTATAAGCTTCAAATGAGAAAAAATCAATTAAAATTAGTTTAGATGTTTTAAAAGTATATACCGCAGTCAACCCAAAAAGCAAGTCAATTGCGCGCAGAGGATGGTGTGAGCAATAAACACGGAATGAGGATTGAAATTACCTTATAGCGGAAAATGATGTTTTCAACTTTCGTCCCTTTAAGCTTTGATATTGCTCTTTGGCTTTTATTTTTCAGTTTCCCGTGCATCGTAAAGCCTGCAGGCTTCTGAGTGAGGATAAAATTGCAAGCACTTCATTTAGACCACATATTTGCTACCAATCTTTCAATTTTATCACATGTTTCCCTTTCGAGAAATTATACGGAGCCAAAACAAATCTAAAAACTAGGACTTATGGTTAGAGACATGAAGAGTAGTCAAATACACTCATTCATTGAAGAAAATGTGTCGTAACTTTTCGGAAAGGCAATCAAAAAAAAAAAAAAAAACAGAGAGAGAACATGCATCGTTTTGTGTTTTTGCCCTCTTTTTTAGATTTTTTTTTTTTGGCTCGAAGAGACTCTAGGCTCTGTTCTGCCTCTCACTTCTTGCTCCCCATTTCGTTATATGATAATGCATTCCCTGATGTCAAATGGCCTACTTTCGTTTAATTTCTTAACTTTTATTTTTGTAATTATTCAAAAAGGCCACAGGCCTGAAAATAGGAGATGGAGAGGAAGACAAGTAGAATCAGCACATACAATTTGAATGCATAGGCTGCATATCACTCATACAAAATAATGATGCTTACACAGAATAAATTAAAAAAAAAAAGAAAAAGAAAAAATTGAACACTGCAAATTGGTCCTGAAAATAGATCCCCTGTCACAAGTGAAGTGACATATTTGCGCTTTGGAGAAAACTGCTGCTGTGTGATGTCAGTTGTTAATGCGGTGACCCCAGCGCGAATGCTCTGCTGAAGTAAAAGACAAAAGCACTGTTTTCTCTGATAAGGTTAACAAGGAGGATTTTTTGTAATTGCCAGGGATATTTTGGTCTTTTCACTTTTGTTGGAAAATAATTCAATGCATTCTTAAAGGTGTACCAAACACACCCAAGGTAACTAACATTAGGTTGCAGTGCATGCCATTTCGGATAAAAGGGAAGCTTAAATACGCAACTGAACCTGCCCAACCAGTGCATTTCCACTAACATTAGTATTAATGTAATTTTAATATTTGTCTTCTATTTTAATTCTGATTTTTATTTTATATTTTTTCCAAAATAATCTTTATAATAATGATAGTTATAGCTACTACACTTGATCATTAAGAATATTTAAAAAAAACAATATCTCTTTATTACAAATAACTAATTTAATTAATTTTTTTAATCTACTTAACTTAGTTAACCTATTCTTATACTCCTCCAATCTTAAATATAAGACATATTTTATAGTATAAATTACTTGTCTGGTCCTATTTATAAGACAGAGAGAGAATATATTTTTTGGTCCTCTTTATAAAGTACTGAGAGAAATTTTTTATATAGATATACAATTTTACCCCTCATTTATTATTGTGTTGATTTTGTTTATATGAGTTATAATATATATTAAATAGTGATAAAGTTAGAAAGTCATTAAATTTTAAATGAGAGTTAATAAAGTTTAAGATTTTTCTTGATCTGTGTGAAACATACTCAAAATATCTTATAAATAGGATCAGAGAAATATACTATAAAATAAATTTTATATTTAAGATTAGAGGAGTATTAAAAACTGAAGTGAGCAGTTAATTTAAACAAACAGGGCCGTGCATTTCAAAGAAAAGGGGCCCCAGGAAGTTGGAATTTTGCTGTGCTGTTATGATTGAGTGGGGTGAAAAAGAAAGTAACCTAGCACTTTCGGTGACCTCCACCCCTCCTCCGTACATCACGTGAAGAGGAAATTAAATTATTGAGTAAGGACACATCACACATGCATGCAAATACCCAAAAAATAAGGCAACCAATGCATGTTTATTAAAGCTACTTTTGACTCGTCAGTCGCGGAATCTCTTTGTCGGCTTCTTTAGCGCATGATTCACGTTGTGCTTGGGAGTATGTTCTCAGCCCAAACTGGCTTTTTGCCAAAAAAAGAAAAGAAAAGAGGAGCTTCTGATCCCAAATATTCGTTTTTAGCCATTTTATAACCATATTAATTAATCATCCAAATAAACATATTATTTTCAAACTGATTTTCATGTAAAAACTAATCCAAGTATAAATTACATTACTGCCTTTTATCTTAATCCAAATAAGTACAAAAAACACCAAAATTTAATTAGTTTGTGGTGTTTTTTCCCCTTTCCGGTTCAATCTTCTATCATGAAATTAAATATGGGCTTCTTTGGATTAATGTTAAATTGTAATATAAGTATCTTATTCGTTTAACAAAACCAAAAAAATGATTCAGATTTATTTTAATGACATTGAAGATATTTTTTTTTTTTTTTACACATTTGAGGGTGGTGGGGTACACTGATATGCACGGAGCGATGCTCACAATGGGATACCCTGGTGCTCACAAAAAAAAAATATATTGAAGGCTGATAAATAATCTAAAATGAAACTCATCCTTTTCTTCTGTTTTTGGTACAACATTATGCACAAAGATAGGGTCTAAAAATTTATTTCATAAGTCCAACATTTCTTAGAGTATGGGATATAGCTGTAATTGGTTTAAAGCACGACTTGAGCTTTTACTTGTTTCCGGGTGACTTCCGAAGAGTTTTAATGCATGGTTAGGAAATTACCTTGAGACTTTCTCCCGAATTTCTCTAAAGGCCTTCACCCAAAAGCTTACATTCAATAGGAAATAAACAGCGCCTGTGGAGGATTATACTACTGGGGAAGATAATTAAGGTGGTCTTGGCGTTGATTCAGGCAACCAAGTCAATGGAATTATGTCTGTGAAACTTCATGGAATGGAACGCATACTTTACCCGAGGGGATGGGCCTCTTTCAAGTTGTTACTTGAAACTTTCTTTTATTTATGTTCTCAATCTGAATACAGGAAAAAAAAAAAAAAAACTCTCCAATTAATATCTTCCTGATTATGAATTATTTCTCTTTCTTTTTTTTTTTGGCCAACACTTATGATTCTCACATCTCAATACTCTGTGGTTAAGATTTAGCGAAAACTATTTCATAAATCTTTATAGTTAATTGATTTTTAATCATATCCTCCAAAGGTTAGTCTCCCTTGAGCCATTTGATGAAAATGATAGAGCATAGTCAAAATGTATAGATGCTTTTCACATACGGTCGTCAGACGTTAATGCAACTTTTTGTTCATTTCATACTGAATGGAAAAGACAGCATCAAATGAAAAAACGGAGAGCAGAGAGGGAGAAAATTGCCCAATGCTCAATCAAATTTCCTTAGGGTCTGTTTGGTATGAGGAAGAATGAGAGAAGGAGAGGGGAGGAAAAATTTTAATGAGCTTGATTTTAAAAATTAAAAAACTGAGGTTAACAACTTTTAATTAATTTTTATTACTCTTTTATATTACTTTTCTCTTTATTAAAATTTCAAAACCCTACTTCTCCAATGTTTTATATAGAGCTCATTAAAATTTTCCTTCCTCTCTCCTCTTTTTCATTTCCCTCGTACCAAACAATACCTAAGGTATACACACATTAGTTTGAGCTACCGTATTTTACGGAAAATTACAATTAATTGAAGGGTCAAAAAGACAATTTAAAAAGAAAAGGCTTGTGCCAGCTTACATCATCCTTCGATCATGTCCAGCTACCATCAGACCTCTTCGATTCAAATAATAGACTTAGCTTCACATGATCAGACTATGCAAATAGCAAAACTTGAATTAGCAATGGTGCTGCCTTGATGACTTGCTCTTAACTTGAACAAGCCTATCAGTTTTTGCAAAGCCTCCAGCTGTGACTTGCTCTACATCGAATGAGATGACTAAAAGCAAAGCTAACTTTTGCAGGCTTCGCCTTTTCCGTGTGGCTTCCGAAAAAGCTTTAAGGCATAATTAGGAAACGACGTTGAGACTTCCTCCCGAATTTCTTAAGGCCTTCACCCAAAGCTTAATTAATAAAAAAACTAGAAATGATTCAAATTTAATAAATGCATGATGGCCCATTATTATATATACCTATTGTACTCTTAATTAAGTTGAAATTAGTCACGCGTTAAGAAGAGGGAAGATATAATAAGTAGGCACGAATCCAAGTTCTTCAAGGTCATGTGAAGAATATTCAAAGAAAATTATAGTTAATACGAAATGACAGGCCGGTGACTTTATTTTGCTCACACTGTAATATTCTCAACAAGATTTAAATAATTTAACCACTATTTTAGATTTATTTATAAATCAATGTCGTGCCAAAGAAAATCTTAAAACTTATTAATTTATATTTAAAATTAACTAGGTTTTCAACTTTGCCACCATCAAATATACATAATTTAAAGACCCTTTGTGCCAAGAAATTCTTACTGAAAGAGTAATGCAAGAAGAGATCACTCCCTCTTAAGCCATTTGATGAAAGAAATGATGCCTGTTAGAGAGAAAAAGCACCAAAACATTAGAGCAAGAGGCAAAAGTAATGAATACATACAAAAACATTTAATTCGCCATATGAACTTGGAAGTGATGGAATATTCTTGAAAATGCTCGGTTTCCTTCACAGGTTCAGTAGTTCTGTCTGTCACTTATTTTCAAAAGCAAGCTACAACTTTTACTTTATTTTACTTTGAACAAGCACATCACTATATCAGCTTTTTGCAAAGCCTCCAGCTGTGACATGTGTAGCCCTACTACAAATTATGCAATATTTGTCTGTTCTAGAAACTCATTTTCATCTGCTTAGAGAGAGACATTGATTGAAAAAATATAGATAGGAGTTATATAGATTCATCTGTTATGTAACAGACAATTATGAGGAAGTAACGAATATACAGCTTCATACTCGTCTGATCCGTAGGAAATACGGTACGAAAATGAATTTTTTTTATAGTAGTGCAGCATCAGGAAGGAAACGTTCTTCTGATTCTACAGAAAGAACATCGAAATAATATAAGAAGAGTGGACTATTATGAGCATTGCTGATTGATTGAACAATGAGCCCTTCTGCTTTCCAAAATAAGTAGAAAACAACTGAATGAACAGAATCGGGGGATGAGATTGAAACTAACAAAATATAAGATTTAATTTCATTCACATGCTTAACATGGGATATATAAATTGTTGTCTCTTAGAAAATGATGTAGAAATAATATCCATGTATATTGAATGGAGGCTGGGTCCGGTTGTTTTTAATTTTAATTGTAATGTATAACAGTTGAAGAATTAGTTTTTATTTAATTTAGCCCTATAGGCATGGAAGAACACGATAAGAGAAAGATCAATCATAATTAAGCATATATATATATATAGTTTCCTATCCAAGCCACAATCTCAACCAGATAATTAAATTGGCAGCATGAGTGAGAGCCTCCCTCCACTTTTGCAGTTGTTGCTGGGTGATGCTTTTGTGCTCAAGTTCTGCAAATGCTTTCTGATAACTCTCAGATTGCTTTCTCACATGTGAAGGATCTACTCTATAGAACACTGGCGTAACAAGGTGACCTTTATTTTTGGAGCACTCTAAGCTCCTTCAAGCACCACGGGGAAGATGTATTACTAATTGGGGGATATAATAAAAACATCTCAACTTAAAAGATCAAGATATGGGTGAATAGGAACATTTAATATTATAATTAAGTCTTCGCATGGGTTTGTTCAAAACCAACAAAATCATATTTCATCCGGTACAAGCTACATCAAGTAACAAATGCATACACTAAATGCGAATGGATTATAGAGTAGTCTCAGAAAATTAAGATTTGTAAGTCGCACTTTCTTCCATCAGCTTCTTATGTCTTCATTAACTGATGAGATATTCATCTTTGATATTCGCAAAGCCTTTCCCAGCAACTTCAGTAATTTGATCTGCCCTTACGACGTAGAAGCGATGAAACTCCAATCCTTAATCATGATGTGGGATTGGGGCGAGGGAACCCAAAGAGTTGTAAAACAGTCACACTCATTTTCCCTCTTTTTTTTTTTTATTAATAAAAATGAAAGTTTAAATAAGTTGAATTTCGGTTCTCATTAGACTATTATGCCTTCACTTGGGCTTCGGCATACGCGCAGTTGGAATACTCTGTTTTGAAAATAGAGATAAGTTCTCTCTTTTTGCGGACGTTGCGAAGAAGAGAGAGCAGAAGTAGAGACACAAGAATAGTTATTAACAGAATACTTATAGAAAGAGACTCATTTAAATCGTAAGCCAAGACTAAAGGCCCTTTAGGCCAAGAAAATCCTCCTTGACAGAGGTATGCAAGGGAACAGACGAAAATGAACAGAGTTGCAGGTGAAAATGGACTTGAACCTTGAAATCAAAATGTATGAATGTTTTCACATATTGTCGTCAATACAACTTTTTTGGTTCATTTCATACTGAATGGAAAAGACAGCACCGAATGAAGAACGGAGAGCAGAGAGAGAGAAAATTATACGAAGAGTGGACTATAAGCATTGCTGATTGATTGAACAACGAGCCCTTCTGCTCTGCTTAGCCGGCAAGGGATCTGTCAAAAATAAGCACTGACAAATGAACAGAATCGGTGGATGAAATTGAAACCAACAACATACCACACCTCTTATGCTAAATATAGGAGTTAGCTGACTAATTTGAATAGATTAAGAAAATAAATTAAGTTAGTTATTTATAATAAATATTGTCTTTTTTAAAATATCCTTGTTAGTCAATTATATTGGCTAGAACTATTACTATTAGAAGGACTGTCTTGGAAAAAAATACATAAATATGAGAGACAAAGTAGATTAGGATTTATATTTAAGACCAAAATTAAAATCAAACGAAGTCTTATATTAAAGATTAGAGGTAGTATAAGATTTCGTTGGCATGCTTAACTTGGGATCAATGATTTAAAAACCGGATCGGATCGGACGGTCGGACCGGTTGAACCGTTAGCCGAACCTGTTAACGGCTCGGTTTGGACCGAAAAACCATTTATATAGTTGAGCCGGATTGGACCAGAGTTGAGTCGTCATTAAGTCGGAAACCAGAGTTGGATCGGGAACTGGAACGGTTTTCAGAAAATCGGACGGTTTTTTAGCCTGACCAAAAAAATACTAGAAAAATAAAAAAATTGACCCCCTCAAATATCCTAATATATTTTTAGACTATTTATAACCATATAGTATTATCTTATTGAAAATTTCACATATTGTGATATTAAAACCATGAATCACTAGCCTTTTTGTTTTGATGTCTGCTCTATCTTTTAAAATAATTTTTTGATTTGAATAAATTAATAATTTTTAATATTATTAAATATTTTAAACATACATAAATTTAAATATATATATAAGGTTTTAGTCCATCTTCAATGATTTTATTATATTTTTGGATCATTTAAATACATTTCTAAATTATTAATAATTTAATATTTTTCATATATATATTAATTATATGTATATAATATTGTTTTAAATTAATTATTGCGTTACCGGTCCGACCAAACGGTCCGACTGGTTCGACCGATTGGACTATAACCCGCTGATCTTTCCAGTTTGACTTCCGGTTCGGCTTTTAAAACATTGCTTGGGATATGTAAATTGGCTCCAAAGAAATTAATGCAAGGACAAACCTCAACAAATTGGGGCTGCCACAGCCCGGGGCCCTGACACCACGTGTATGAGCTGACATGTATTGGGCGAGTCAGAATCTTCTTCGCTTTTACTGGTTTCATGTTCTTAACGATCCTTGTCCCTATTAATTATAACCGCGATCAGAGGCTCAAATGATTCATTCCTCATTTGATCAGGCTCTGCTTCGGTGTTAATAACTTCATTCTTAGATGTGAAGCTAAATGCGTCGGGAACTTATGCAAACTAAACTAACAACCCTGATTAAATTAAGAACTCCGAATTACCGTCCAATATTAAATCCCAGCTATCAAATGTTAACCTCAATCAAATTTTTAGGGTATTCCTAACTAAAGGCAACTTTGCATGTTCGCAAATATTTCCAAAACTGTGGTAAAAAAATTTTTTTCAGAGGAAGATGATCGGATGAATTGAACGAGATCAAACTTTTCAGGCCGCTGATTATGAGTTTACGACTTTAATGGATGCAGCCTTGTGAATACACACACACACACACAAATGAGATGGAAATTCCTGCAGCCATCAGAGGGACAGGGATTGAAAAAGAAAGATGAGCAGATATTAATGTTCAAAGATCGAACCTGTTGTTTCTTGTTCTTCTCATATTCTTCATATTTGCAAGCTCCTTCAGTGGCTTCCTCAATGTCCATAAATCCTTTTCTTTCTCAATCTGCTCGATTAATTTCCCGTGATTATGACATAGTAGAAGTAAGAGATAGTCAGCTTAATGTCCATCAGTTGAATCCAGTTCTTCAAAAATGTTAAATTAATCATATGAATGCCAATGGTACAACTTAATGATGTGGTAATCAGAACGTACAAATTATTTAAAAACAAGAAAAAAGCATTTCTATCACTAGTAGTTAAAACCCGAGCATACCATTTTGAGGTCGAGGCGCGAGAGTGATATATAAAGTTGAATAGTGGGCAGATGAATTGAACTTGAGAGCTGTAAAACTCAAAAACCATTTCTTGAAATTCATCGAAGTAAGCTGTGATATTTGCGCTTTCGAGAGGCCGATTTGCAATGCAATAATGCCAATTGAATTTGTTTGATGTAATTTTGATATTCAACTGCAGATGTCGGGCACACCCCCCACTCTTTGATCTCTACTGTTGTTTCATCATCATCAAGCGAAAAGGCTGCGAATTCAAATTGAAGCAATGGATGATAAGAAGTGTTGCTTTGGGCTTCTATTTTCTTTTCTTCAATTTTCCTTTGTACTTCTCGACACTGCCTTTGAGCGTACCAAAGAACAACATGATCTGATAACAGGGACTCACCGACAGAGCAGTGCTCAAACGTGGAAGCATGTTGACCATCAATAAACAATTCGGCTGTAATATTTGTCCACCGCGATGATCCAGAAATGACGGCGCAAAAAATGAAAGCGCCATCCCAAGGTTGTGGAATCGAACTGAGATCCACAGTCAGGAAAGACTGTGTAGTCCTATACATGACCCACTCTGCAACTCTTCTTCCCGGATATTCCATGTTAGCCCAGAAATAAATGGCTTTGTTGTTATTTATGGCAAGTAGCACTCTGGCCTCAACAGCTTTGATTGACTGCCCATCCAACTTCATGCAATTTCTGAAACTGAATCTTTCATGAGAAAATTGATCTCCTTCTCTATCTTCACTCATTAAAGGTAAATGTAAAGTCTCAAGGGACAGGCAGTCATTGACGTACAGTAGTGAGATAGAGGGAGGGAGTTGTGGTAGAGACAGAAGCCTTTTGCATCCATTTAAGGTGAGACTTTCTAGGCTTGAAAGATGTTTGATGCTTAAAGGCAAGGTCTCTATATTACTCCCTGAGAGATCTAACAGACTTAATGACGCCAACAAGCTGATGTTGTCAGGAACTTCATATAATTCACTACAATTAGTAAGCCGTAGAAATTGCAAAGCACGCATCTCATCAAATTTGGAACACAGATTTGATGCTAACTTATTACAATAATCAGCATGAAGGCGTCGAAGCGTGCGCATGTCAACCAATTTGTGAAGACTTGTCACACCTTCGCATCTTCCTAGGTCCAAAACATCAATTTTGCTGACATGTCCGCTTGATGAGCACAACTCACCATTGATGGTTGCGTCACGAAGCACCAAGACAAACAAATGTTTTTCTGAGGTCACCGAAAATTCACTTAGTCCTGAGCATCCTGTCAAGTTGAGCATACACAGTGATTTGAGATGGGTGTTGCTTGTGAGGCTGGCAAGGGTTGTGCAACCTGTTAGCTCTAAACAAGAAAGGCTATGGAGAGATAAAATAGATGGATGAACATTCTGCAATTTTGTACAATAATTGAGAGTAACTTGGACAAGATGTATGGCCTTGGAAAAATTTGGGAGCTCAATCAAGTCTTTTGATCCATGAAGATCGATTTTGCTTAAATTCACAAGATTCTGTAAAAAAAAAAGAAAAAATCCATGGTAAGATTGGTGGCAAAAATGAAAATAATTACTCTCTCTTATCCTTCTTTAATAGTTTTACTAAAAAATTACTTATTAATGTCAAAAGGTTTTACAACGTTCTAAAATTACACTTAATCAATAATCTTTATAAATATTGGTGTGATGGTGAAATACAAATGCATTTTTTAGAATAGGTGCTGTCAGTCTGTCATTGAATTTTTTAAGAGGTTTTAAAGACCCATAGGTAAAGGCTTACAAATAATTAAGACTAAAGAAAAGGCACATAATCAAAATTTTCAACTAATGCATTAATAATATTTTAAAGAGAAAATATAAAATCTACCTGCTCTCCATCCCAAAGTTTTGTCAATTTGCTGAAGGGCATGTTTATTTCAATAAGATTTTCACCCTTGAATGTTGTCGGCAAGGTCTTTAAAGGGCATCCCACCCAATCCAATAGCATGAGGTTTTTTGACAAAAACATCATGCCAGAAGCATTTAACTTGTTCCTAAGCTGAACATTTAAATTTCCATAAACCCTAAGAAACTTTAGATTGGGCATTGAACGAAATGCTTTAATAATAACGCCCGTCTCTTCAACTTCCGAAAGGTCCATAATCATGCCTTCAATACTTCCCTAACAAACAAAAAATAATAATATTAATAAAAAAATCATATAAATCAAATAGGAATTTGAAATTCAACAATCATTTTAATAAATAAATGTATAAATTCCACACTTACCATTTTTTTCTTCAATATTTCAGAACTTTTCTTGAAAATCCAAAATATGTTGCACCATGTAGGATATTTTAATGATTCTTCACGAACAATTTGTTTACCCATTTGTTTTATCAGACCATGCATACGTATTTTTCCTCTATCAATATCTAAAAGAGCTTTATCTTCAAGTCTCCTCAATCCAATCTCGGTTGAATAACCGCATGCATCTAACCATTTTTTTACATTCTCAACATCATAATAATAATTGAAAAAAAATGCGATATGCAAGAAAATATTTTTTTCTTCCTCATCATCAAGTCCTTCGAAGCTCAATCTAAGGATATCATTGACTTTTGGGCAAGGTAATTTTTGAAGCTTTTCCAATTGGCTTTTCCACGCTTCTTGCTTTTTGCCGCATAAGAAGAGGCCTAAAACCTTTAGGGCCAATGGATTTCCACCTGCATATTCAGTCACTTGTTCTGCTAGCCCTCTTATCTTTGGATCACTGTAGCCTTTTTTGAAGGCATTCAAGGAGAAAAGTTGAAAAGCTTCATCAGGATCCAAACCATGAAGCACATATATGTCATCCACTTTCTTACGAAGCACTTGTTTATCTCTGGTTGTTATTAAGACTTTGCTACCTGATCCAAATTCACATCTTCCAACTAAATTTTCTAATTGTTCAATATCATCAACATCATCAAGCACAATGAAAACCTTTTTCCGACTAAGCCTAGTCATTGTATGAGAATATATTGCTTTATCCCCTAATAAACTCCAAATAAGCTCCTTCCTTAAAGCATCTATTCCATCTTTCTTTGATTTTTCTCCCACTTTTTCCACAAAGACTGACCCTTCGTATTCAAAATGCCACTTCTTATACAATGCTTCTGCAAGAGTTGTTTTGCCCAAACCGCCCATCCCCCAAATGCAAATAATCCGGATATCCTTCGACCCCTTGTCCAACAATGATTCTACATGTTTCATTCTCTCTTCAATTCCAATCAAGTCTTCTCTATTATATTCACTTGGATACCGCTTGTGCAACCTTTCTTTAACGCTTTCCACTATTTCTTTAATTTTGTCTGCTTCGTTAACTCTGACACCATTGAAAAAGTAAAGATGCACCAAATTAAATATTGCGTTATCTATTCAAAATTTTTAACTATTCCTAATGAAATGCAACTTAGAAGATTTGTCAATTTTGAAAATGTGTTGTTATTAATAGTTTTCTTGAGAAACATTACTCCTTCATTCTTTATTATAAGAAATAATTATGAAGTATGTCATGTTTTCATAAGAGGCATTTAGAAGTTGTCTCAAATTTGGTTTATTGATTTTTTATTTTATCCTATTTAATTACTTAGTACTCATTTCATTATATTTAATTTCCACACATTTTATTTTATACTCCTAGTTCTATTATAAGGCACTTCCAATATGTTTCACACAAATCAAGAAAAATTTTAAATTGTATTAACTTTTTATTAAAATATAGCAACTTTTTAACTTTACCCCTATTTAATATATACACATTTCAAAACGAATATCTATCCGGAAAAAAAGTCTATCTATACTATAATAAATAAAAAGCAATGTACCCTATTCATCGTAAAAATTTAATGAAGTGATTTACAAATAAGACTAAAAAAACCTTCTCTCTCTGCTCTCCGCCCTATAAATAGGACTAGAGGAGCACACATTATCTATCTTCCACATAAATGAGGGCATTTTTTACCAAAAAAAAGTTATATTTTTTGACCCATTTATTGCCCTCAACGCAATTCGGGTAATTGTCTATTATAAAAGAAAAGGGAGAGAGTACTAAATAATTTAAACTGGATATATAAAATTTGAGCTTAATTTAATGGCCATGAATGGATCATAATGACTATATATAGTGAGACGGGGATTTAGAAGAAAAATATTGTGACAATAAAGTTGATAGGCCTGGTGGACTGGCTAAGCAAAGTGTGTGTATATATATGAGATCCTATAGTCTCATTATGATTATCAACTCCCATGGATGCTCAAAGATTGATTTAATTTAGCCCCATGCATCATGGAAGAACATGGTAAGAGAACGATCATAAGCATGTAGTTACCTATTGGTGATGGGGAAACCAGATATACCAGCAGCTTCAGCGAGAGCCTTCCTCCACTGATGCAGTAGTCGCTTGCTGATGCCTTTGCCCTCAAGTTCTTCAAATGCTTTCTGATAACTCTCAGATTGCTTCCTCACATGCGAAGGATCTACTTTATAGAACACCGGCACAACAAGGTGACCTTGATTTTTGGAGCACTCCAATATTTTAGTAAGCTCCTTCAAGCACCATGTGGAAGATGCATAGTTTTCTGAGAAGATCACAAGGCACAGAGTTGAATCTTCAATGGCTTTCTCAAGAGATGGCCATACCTCATCTCCTTTCTCAATTCCGTCGTCGACGAATGTTTCTATTTTACTTCTGCGAAGAGCATCGCAAAGATGGCTAGTGAAACATCCGCGGGTGTCCTCACCTCTAAAACTTACAAAAATATCATGTGGCTTTGGATATTGAGAAGATGGAGCAGGGGAGGAAGATGAAGCCATATCAGATTGCTTTGCTTTGATATGCAAAAGAGAGTTGGGACTCGTCTCAATTGTGAACTGAGAGTAATTTGTGATATATAGGAAACACACAGGGCCATGCATTCGAAAACGGACAAACAAGATGAATAATAAATAATTACTGTATAAATTAATTTTAAAGAAAGGCGGTCCTACCTAGTTGGAATTTTCTTGTGCTCTTAGTCGCTGGATAAGACAGCACTATATGAAAAGCATAGAACAGAGAGAATGGAAATTACCCAGTGACCTTCACCCAAACGCTTAGTCAAATTTCCTAAGGGTGTGTTTGGGATCACATTGGTGACCCCAAAAGTAATTTCTATACCGTAAAAAACAACTTCTGACTATTTTTCTTGTTTGGATCCACGATTGTCTGAAAAGTCCTTTTCTCTTCTATCGCACGGTGGAGCAGAAGCCACAAAAAGTAGCTTTTCTGGTGCATCACGGTGCGGCAACATCATGAGCCCTTTAAATTTGTTACCTACCCAAGTTGCCCTTCTACCCAAGGACAAGATGAAAATTAACAAATCTCTTTCTGCGAATGATTATGAGATGCTCTGTTTTTCTTCGCCAGAGAAGAAGCAAAAGAATCTTGGAGATACAATGGTGGGTCTGTGAAATTATAAGACGCTGAGGTGGGGAGAGGCTGTGAATGATTATTCATCTCCGAAGGATTTTGAGACGCTGAGGTTTGAGAGGGATTTTGAGACGCTGAGGTGGGGAGAGGCTGTGAATGATTATTGTTGCTGCCATCAAGGACGAATTGATAGAGGCAAGGTTGGGGAGGGGTGGAAAAGGCAGGCGGTGGAGTGAGGAGAATTGATTAGAGATTTTGGGGTTAAAAAAAAAAAAAAGCCAGAACCTTCTTTATTTTCTGTTAAGGTATCTTTTTGTTTGTTATTTCATTATCTAAAATCTTATATTCAAATAAGTTAGTCCAAATATCTCTAATCTCAAGGGATTATTCAAATATATCTGCATCATTGTATTTATTTTTATTATTTAAAATTTATATACATTTTTTATCCATTAAACATATCTAATTAAGTACTTTAGAGCTATTTTTATTTTTATAATTTGTTAATTTTAATATTTCTCTTAAAATTTTCGCAATATGTACATAATATATATATGTCATTTAATAAAATTTATGTCCTTTTCAGTCATTTTACATCTAAACTTACTTTTACATTTATCATCCAAACAAGTTTCAGCTTCTCAAACTGGCTTTTTTCTAAAACCCAATCCAAACATAAATCACATTATCCTATCTGACTTTTACTCAATCTGACTTCTGTAAAAGTCAGATTGAAAAAAAAGTTACTTCTCCACCGCTAATCCAAACACACCTTAAGAGCAGCAGGTAAAAAGTAAACAAATCAGATCAGATTTCTTAATGAAATTCATTTCAATAAAGCACTATGATCATACCTTTCTAACTTCCGTTTCTACTCCTTTTCTTGAGTGCTGGCCTGCGTGTTCGCTTTTGAGAAATATAAAACTGAACAAATAATAAAGATGGTGTGAGTAATAAACACGGAACAGAGTACGCAATGGAAAATTGTGCAGATACAGCTGTAAATGCGGGCTGATCCGGATTGCGCGTGACGCTGAGAGCATGGAAACAACAGTGAAATAAGCACAGAGAATCCGCACACAATCGGATATACCAATAAACACATTTTTTGTAGTGTAAGTTTAAAATCATTTATAAACATATTTTATGTAAATTAAAATAAATTTTTTACATTTATTTTATGTTTTATAAATTATGGTTTAAAAAAACTTATTAATTATTCTAAAAAACCCGCCTTATATGTTTGCTTTTGTATTGGTACGAGTATTTTTCACGAACTCGCGGAGCACGTTACAGCAGGATGTGCATTTGATACCTGAAAAAAGCAACAGTAAGTTGATAAGGATGAATTTGGATTGGTTCTATTTTTTCTGCTGTAAAATAAATAATAATATCACTCCCCCTCATTCAGAATATAAGTAGAGATTTGTTTTTATCGTAAATATTAGTATAAAATTTTTCCATAAAAAACAATTTTCAATACAAATGATTTAAGATAAAATTTTGAGAAAATTAATTGATTCACATTTTTATAAATAGTTACTTTAATCAACTTGTTTAATATATTTTAATTAATTATTTAACCATTATATAAATTAGAATAGAAACAGTGACTTTTATACTGAGATCGTCAATCTGCCTATGAAAATGGAACAAAATGATCAATAAATAGTCATAATTTTCAAAGAAAGGCGGTCCTACAGAGAGAAAGGAAACGCCGCTGGCTCTTTCTCCGAAATGTTGAAAGCTTAATCAAATTTTCAAAGAGATAAAATAAGTTTGATCTTTTGGACTTATCATTTCCCTAACAACTATTCTATTGTATCATTGTATACGGTGTTTACATAATTAATTCTGAATTCTGGAAATCACAACGTAACTTCCAGGAAGTTTCGTATGCTTAATCGGGAGCACTTCAGGCCTCTAACAACTAACAATATTTTTTTTTTTTTGTGGTTCAAAAGTTATGCTGGAGCTCATCAATGCAACAAACATCTAACCATTTTAATGTTTTAATATGTGATTTTTTTTTCATAATAAATTTATTTTTTTAGAAACTGTCAGTTATAAAATTATCTCTATTTTGAATTTTTTATATACTCTTCCGGTTCTTAATATAGGACCCAATTGTTAAGTTGATTTTTGTCCTAAATATAAGACCCATTTCTCATATTTATTAATTTTCTCTAAATTACCCCTATGAATACTCCTTCAACCATAATTGAGTAGAAGAGGAAGAGAGGGTATTAAGAAAAATGATTATAGTATTTTAGGAAAAACATGTCACATTTCTTATAATTAACTAACTTACTTAACTTCCTTAATCTAATCAAATTGGTTAAATGGGTCTTATATTAAGGACTGGAGGAGTATTAAAATGAAAAATTATTTACAATATAAAAAAATTAAATTGAATCTGGATATGCAAAATCAATTTAAATAATTTTTATTAGAATGAGCACTCCATGCTTAAACTCTTAAAAGTTGAATGCAGAATCTTATACTTAAAAAAACTTTAAATTTAAAGGAGTTGTTTTGGTGTTATTAGGCTATAATGCACATTATTTGTTTGTGTGCGCGAAGCACAAGTGAGATATTGTTGGCAAAAAAAAAAAATACAAGTGAAACATTAAGAGAGATCTTTGATGAAAAATAAAAAGAACAATATTTGAGAGGGATCAGGATAATATCCCATTTTATCTTTTTATTCTTTTACCCCGAAACATACGTAGTAATTGAACTTTAACATTTGCACTACGGTCTTTTATATCCAATTTATACCTCTAGGTCATTTTCAACTTCCTTTAATTTTTGTAAATTGTGTGTATTTATATATTGTTGTTCATATTAATCTTTTTTCTAATATATATTAATTTCCTAACTTCAAAAAATAGGGAAGAATGGTCACAAAGAGTGTCACGACTCGTTTGAAACACAATATAAAATCAAATTAAAATAAACAAAATAAGTAACTTTATGAAGGAGAAATAAGTTTATATTTTCTTTTTTTTCTTATTTTCACTATTTCCACCCAAGTGAACCAAAAAAAGAAAAAATAAAAAAAAATACTTATTGAATTTCAAAAAGATAAATAGACCATACGGACAACTTTTACAATGATTTTAACAACTTTTGCAATGATTTTGACAGGTTAAAATATGTTTAAATCACCTATTGTTATTTTAAAATTTAATAAGGTTTTTTGTTATTTTTAAATAAAAATTATTTAATTTATTTTTATAACATATCAAACACAATAACTTATTTTTAAAAAATAGTATTTATATTTTCATCCTTATAATTATTCATGTCGTTATTCTTACAGAACTTATTTTTAAAAATTAAACTACATTGAAGGAAACATAGATGAATTGTTCACATTGTGCCAAGAATCGTCTCCAATAATTTTAATGTGAAGATTACAGTAGTCATGGAATTTCAAGTCAATTAATTTAATAAAAATTAAAACAATAAAAAGTATGTGATTTCTTTTTATTTGAAATTTCGTTTTATTTTATAAGAAGTTTTTATTAACTAATCATCCTTAGAAGCAAAGCTAACTTTCATAGACATACCCGTTTCCGTGTGACTTCCGAAAAAGTTTTAATGCGTAATTAGGAAATTACCTTGAGACTTTCTCCCAAATTTCTTAACGGCCTTCACCCAAAACTTAATTAATAAAAAAACAGAAATGATTCAAAATTAATAAGTGCATGATGGCCAATTATATATATCTATTCTAATCTTCAAACTTGAAATTAGTCATAGTGAAGAATTTTCAAAGAAAATTATAGTTGATACAAAATGAAGGGTCACTTTAGTTTGCGTCACTGTAATATTCTCAACAGGATTTAAATAAATTAATAATTACTCTTCCGGTCTTAATTTACAGTGTAAATTACACTGTAAAATAGATCTTATATTTAGTACTGGAGAAATACTATTTTGGTTTATTTATTTATTACTTTTAATATGTTTGTCTGAAACTAAGTCAAACATTAAAACTCATTAGTTGTATTTAAAATTAAGTTTGTTTTCATCTTTGCCACCATCAAATTAAATGCATAATTTACAAATTAAATAACGCATGCCAACATTTAACGAAGGATAAAAAGGAGAAATAAAAAAAATTAATAATTGGAGTTGTAAAAGAGTGAGGACTCTTTTTAATTCAGATCTAAGGATTATTTGCATGCAATAGGAAACAAACAGGGCCTATGGGGATCATATTGTTGGGGAAGATAATCAAGATGGTCTTGGAGGGTGTTTGAAAAATCATTAAAATAAAATACTTTTTTATAAATCGAAACAAATTTTTTTACATATTTATACTGTACACTATAAAATTATTTTTAAGATTATGATCTAGTTTCTATTCAAATATTTTTTCTAAGTTTATCGGGGCAGCCATTTGCAAAAAGCAATGGGCCTCTTTCAAGGAATCGAACGCGCCATTTATGAAAAGGGTTGGGCCTCTTTCAAGTTATTAATTAAAACCTTCTTTTACTTTCTCAATCTGAACACTGTGAAAAAACAAGCGAAAAAACTCTCTAATTAATATTTTTCCAATTATGAGTCTCTCTCTCTGTTTTTTCGTCCACCAATTATGAGTCTCACATCTGAATACTTTGTGATTAAGATTCAGGGAAAATTAATTCATACTTTCACTTTAATTTTAATCAGGTTTTAGTAATTTTTTTATTAGGTTCTTACATTTTTTCCCCCCAATTATAGGCGTTGGTCCCTACAATTTGCTAATTTATAAGAGAAATAGTGTTAGTAATCAATGACGTCGTCCTCATTCAGTATATGCCTGGATTAAATTTGTCACGTAAATCTAAATAAAATCAAAATCAACCAAATTATATATTATATATAAATGTATAGAGACAGCTTTATGTATAATAATTTCATATTATGTTAATAATAAATAAATTTTATTTCATCATTTTAGCTTTAAAATTCCTTTTTGTTTATGTAATGTTGCAACTTGTAATCCAAAGAAAAGGCTAATATAGTTTTTGGTCTTTCAAGTTCACTTTTATTTTAGTTTTGATCCTCCAAGTTTCAAATCATAACATTGATCCCTATGATTAAATAAAAATCTAGATCATTTTGCCCATTAAAGAATCAAGACTTATGCTTTAAAATTTAAGGAACTAAAACTAAAATAACAGTAAACTTGAGGATTCAAAAATTATATTAACTCCAAAGAAAATGTATTGTTTTGGTTGTTTGCTCGGAGGAACAAATGAAATTGAAGTGAGGGAATAATTTTGAAAATGCATGGTTCCTTTTCAGGTTCAGTAATCTCTCACTCCTTGCCCTGTCTCATTCCGTTATATTATAATGCAAACTCATGGAGATCCACTTTGATTTTTTTTTTTGGGGTTAAAGTATAGGTATTATCTAATTAGAGGCAATCTTACTTGAGGTATTATCAGACACTAAATGTGAGTACTTCTCCTAATAGGGGTTTGAATCTTGGTTCGTCACGTTATGAAGGATTAGCTTTTTCCGCTGGACCTAACCCTGCTGGTGATCCACTTTGAGTTTGCTTATTATTCAAAAAGCCATAAGATGGAGAGCCACAAGCACATGTAGAATAGAATGTGATGTTTGTCATGAATAGAGTGACCAAAGTACGAATACTCTGTTTGGAGAATAAGAAGCAGAAGATAAAGCTTCCTCTTTTTGCGGACATTACAAAGAAGGAAGGGCAGAAGTAGAGGCACAAGAATAGTTAGTAACAGAGTACTTATAGAAAGAGACTCGTTCAAACCGTAAGCCAAGATTAAAGGCCCTTTGTGCCAAGAAAATCCTTATTGACAGAGTTATGCTAGGGAACCAAAAACCCAGTGCTACAGATCAAAATGAAATCGAACCTTGAAAACATGAGATAATAATTCGAAAAGAAAGGAAAAAGAATTGAGAACTAGGCGGAGCTGATATATATTTATATCAAAGGGGCAAAGTCTAATTATCTGAAGAAGCAGAACAGGAAGGGGAAAAAAGCCATTCTCAACTGTTGGGAAGCATAGAGAATGACATAACAAAAACAGAGCAACAAGTAAATCAAGCATCCTTTGTGCCAAGAAAATTCTTACTGAAAGAGTAATGCAAGAAGAGGCTCCTTCAAGCCATTTGACTAAATATCATATCTTGCAAAGGTTAGTCTCCCTTCAGCCATTTGATGAAAATGATAGAGCATAATCAAAATGTATAAATGCTTTTCCCATATTGTCGTCAATATAACCTTTTGTTCAATTTCATGCTGAATTGGAAAAGACATCACCACGTGAAAAACGGGAGCAGAGAGAGAAGGGGAGGGGGAGAGAGAGAGAATAACCCAAAGCTTAATCAAATTTCCCAAGGTATCCACAAATTATTTCGACTTACCACATTTTACAGAAAATTACAATTGGAGGGTCTGAGACAATTTAAACAGAAAAGGCTTGTGCCAGCCTACATGTATCCTTCGATCATGCCCTGCTACTACCAGACCTCTCCAATCTGTCTTCTGTGATGACTTGCACTTAACTTGAACAAGCAGATCAGTTTGTGCAAAGCCTCCAACTGTGACACGTGTAGAATCAGGAAATAAACCTTCTTTTGATTGTACAGAAAGAACATCTAAACAATATGAGAAGACTGCACTATAAGAATTGCTGATTCATTGAACCATGAGCCTTTCTACGCTGCTTATCCGGCAAGGGATCTGTCCAGAATAAGCACAGAACAAATTAACAGAATATAAGAGTTCGTTGGCGTGCTTAACTTGACTGGGAGAGAGAGAGAGATATATATATATGTATATATATATTGTCTCTAAAGAAATGATGTGGAAATAAAATAATGATCCATTCCTCATTTGATCAGCCTCTGCTTCGATATTAACAACGTCACTCTTAGGTCTGTTTAGTATGAGTAAAAAAAAAAAAAACGGGGAGGAAAAAAAATTTCAATAAGCTAGATTTAAAAGATCAAAAAAAGTAGAGATAAAAAATTTTAATTGATTTTTATTACTCTTTTATATTATTTTTTCTGTCTATTAAAATTTTAAAATTTTATTTTTTCAATTTTTTAAATAGACCTCATTAAATTTTTTCTTCCCCTCTTTTTTTTTTTAAAAAAATTTCTCTCATACCAAACAGTACACCTTAGACATGAAGCTAAATGCATCAGGAACTTATATGAGCTAAACTAACAACCCTGATTGAATTAAGAACTCAGAAACTAATAATAAAAAATAATCCAGCACTAAGAGGAAGCTACTCTATGAACTGACAGTGCCAGCTGACGGAGCCGGGGGAGACAAGCCGGGGGGGCGTTTTGGCAATTTCCCAAAAAAAGGCTTTTCCATCCTAAACCATAGTTTTGGCAAGATACTCGTATTATCCAAAGAGGCAGATTTTTTAGAAAATCTTGGTTTGGTTTTGGCCTCTAAAACTATGGTTTCATGAAAGCAAAAAAATTGTTGCTTTTTGAAAATGTGGTTTTTTTTTATATTGTAATATTATTTTTAGTCCTTAATATAAGAGCTAGTTGATTAATTTGTGTAGATTAAAAAATTAATTAAGTTAGCTATTTGTAATAAATAGGTATTGTCTTCTCTAAAATACTATTTCTAATCACATGTATTTACTAGAAGTATCATTTGATGAAATATTTACCATGTGTAACTACTACAAGAACTACTTTTAAAAAATGAATAAATATAGGAAATAAAATAGATTAAATTTTTATATTTAAGATCAAATTGAATATCAAAATAACTCTTATATTAAATACTAGAGTTAGTATGTGGTTAAAAAAAAACTAGTTGTGAAAAAATATTATGAGATTTCATATTTAAAATTAAAATAATATTTTTCTATTAGCAAAAAAAATTATTTTTCTAAAAACATATTTAATCTTATATTTTATATATACATATACATATATTACTTATTTATTAATTATATTTTTTATATATTATTTATTATTTTGGCAAAAAATATTATTAACAAATTTATTACTTCAAATAAAAATATATTATAAAATCTATCTTTTATGTAATTATCATATTAACTCATGTTAACAACTATCCAAACACTCTCACTTTATCAAAATCATTTTTTATAAAATCTATTTTTTCAAAATCTATTTTGGCAAAAAATATATTATTAAAAAATTTATTACTTCAAATAAAAATATATTATAAAATCTATCTTTTATGTAATTATCATATTAATTTATGTTCTTTTCTGATAACAATTATCCAAACACTCTTACTTTATCAAAATCATTTTTTATAAAATCTATTTTTTCAAAATCCATTCTCAAAAATAACTTTTCTTCTAGAAATTATTATTCAAATCATAATTTAATTTTATCCAAACACCCAAATCTCAAAGGAGCCGACTTCGCCAGCGGGGCGACCAGCGAACCATCGACGCTAGTGGCAAAAGACACAACGGGGGAGGGCCTCCAATCTATTGAACTGGTTTTATAAAGTTAGCTCATTCTGTAATAGAAAATGAATCACAATCAAAATTGACTATGATGATTTCCTTTCGAGTCCGTTTAGCACAGTTTATAAATAATTTTTCAATAGTGATTTGCAGAATACAAGGCAAATATGTAAGAAGAGTTTTGTCTCGGCTTACATAAAATGTGCTTATGAGAGATTTACTTTGCTCTGCAAAACGGGCCCTTCCTTGGGGACTTCAAAGCAAGTAGAGTAGAGAAGAGATTTGTCGAAGACGTCCAGGGTTTGATTTTAAAATTTTTTAATAATAAATTTTTCTTTTTTGAAAAAAGTAACAGTTAAAAATTATTGAAAAAAGGAAAAAAACAATTATACCAACATTCTTTTTTTTTTTTAAGGATTTTCATATATTGATAGGTTAAAAAAATTTTATGTTTTGCAGTTCTTCCTTTTTGTTTGTTGTTGTTGTTATTATTATTATTAATTTTACACAATTACCTAAATATCCATCTTACTATATTTTAATGTATCTTTTTCTCTGTTACAACAAAATAATTAGTTTCAATAATATTATCTATGACGGCCGCGGTGTAGTTTGGAACATGTTGCCTCTGTTTTAATTTTGCCTTTTAATTTGTTCATAAGTCTTAATTCCCTTCTAAATTTTAATGAATCTTGGTGTTTCATTGTTGGTTTTGAATTTCGTTCTTTATCAGAATTTTATTCACAGACGCTAAGATTTTAGGGTATTTCTAATTAAAGGCAACTTTGTGGGTTTGCAAATATTTCCAAAACTGCTGTAAAGCCTTTTTTGAAAGCAAGATGATCGGATGACTGGAGCCAGATCAAACTTTTTAGGCTGCTGATTATGAGTTTACGACTTTAATTGATGCAGCCTCACCAAATGGAAATGATGCAGCCATCGGAGGAATCAGGACTGAACAAGAAAAGATGAGAGGATATTAATTTTCAAAGATCGAACCTGTTGTTTCTTGTTCTTCTCATATTCTTCAGATGCTTCTTCACTCGCGTACGAAGATGAACTTGATCTTTATATTCGCAAGCTTCTTCAATGGCTTCCTCAATGTCCATAAATCTTTTTTAATTTCTCAATCTGCTCAGTTAATTTCCCGTGATCATGAAATATTAGCAGTAAGAAATAATCACCTTAATGTCCAGTTGAATCCAAACAATAAAAAATGTTAAAGTAATTATATGCATGCCAATGGTACAACATAATGATGCGGTAATCAGAACGCACAAATTATTTTAAAAAAATGTCTATCAGTAGTAGTTAAAACCGGAGCATACCATTTTGAGGTGGAGGCCCGAGAGTGGTAAATGAAGTTGAAGTAGTGGGCTGATGAATTGAACTTGAGACCTTTAAAACTCAAAAACCATGTTATGAAATTCATGGAAGTGAGCTGTGATATTTGCGCTTTCGAGAGGCCGATTGCGTTGCATTAGAGCTACGATGTGGATGCAATAATGCCAATTGAATTCGTCTGATGTAATTTTGATATTCAACTGCAGATGTCGGGCACACCCCACACTCTTTGATCTCTACTGGTTTTTCATCATCACGAGGTGCGAATTGAATTTGAAGCAATGGATGATAAGTGTTGCTTTGAGCTTCTCTTTTCTTTTCTTCAATTTTCCTTAGTACTTCTTCACATGACTTTCTATTGTACCAAAGAAAAACATGATCAGACAACATGGACCCATCAGTCAAATACGATCCTTCAAACACGGAAGCACATTGATGACCATCAATAAACAATTTGGCTTCAATGAAACTCGACCGTGGTGTTCCTGCAGGAATGACGGCGCAGAAAATGAAAACGCCATCCCAAGGTTGTGGAATCGAACTGAGATCCACAGTCACCAAAGACTGTGTAGTCCTATACATGAACCATTCTGCAACACTTTTTCCCGGATATTCCATACTAGCTCTGTCAGCTTGGTTATCATTCATGTCAAGTAGCACTACGGCCTCAACAGCTTTGATTGACTGCCCATCCAACTTCATACAATTTATGAAATTGAAGTATTCATAATATTGTTTTCCTTCTCTACCTTCACTCATTAAAGGTGAATGTAAGGTCTCAAGGGATAGGCATTCATTGGCGCTCAGTGTACGGATAGAGGGAGGGAGTTGTGGTAAAGACCGAAGCCTTTCGCATCCATCTAAGTAAAGAGTCCGCAGGCTTGAAAGATGCTTGATGCTTAAAGGCAAGGTCTCTATATTGCTCCTTGAGAGACGCAACTCATGTAATGACAACAAGAAGCTGATGTTGTCAGGCACTTCATATAATTTACTACAATTATCCAGCCATAGAGATCCCAAAGCACGCGGCACCTCATCAAATATGGAACGTAGATTTGATGCTAGCTTATTACAATAACCAGCATGAAGGCGTCGAAGGGTGTGCATCGCAAACAATTTGTGAAGACTTGTCACACCTCCGCAACTTTCGAGGTCCAAAAAGTCAATTTTGCTAAGACAACCGCTTGATGAGCACAACTCACCATTGATGGCTGTTCTGCAAAGCATCAATTGAAACCGATTATTTTCTGAGGTCACTGAAAATTCACGTAGTCCTGAGCATCCTGTCAAGTCCAATTCACTCAGTGATTTGAGATGGGTCTTGCTCGTAAGGCTGGTAAGGGCTTTGCAGTCATTTAGCAATAAACGACAAAGGCTATGGAGAGATAAAATAGATGGATGAACATTTTGCAATTTTAAACAACCCTGAAGATGAACTTCTGCAAGATGTATGGCTTTGGAAAAATTTGGGAGCTTAATCAAATCTTTTGATCCATGAAGATCAATTCTGCTTAAATTCGCAAGATTCTGTAAAAAAAAATAATAAATAAATTACACGGTAAGATTGGAGGCAAAAATAAAAATAATTACTGCCTTATCTTTTTTTAATAAGACCTTGTTATCAATTTTATTTACAAAATTAGTAATGCCAAAAAGTATTACAATTTTTCTAAAATTACACTTCAATAATCTATATAAATAGTAGTGTGATGGTAAAAGGGAAATGCATTTTCCAGAATGGATTGTCAATCCTTTATTAAATTTCCTAAGAGATTTTAAGGACCAATAGGCAAAAACTTATAAATAATACTGCAGAGAGAGTGCATATAGAATAAAATTTTTCCAACTAGTGTATTGCTAATATTTGACGAGCAAAAAAAGTATAAGATGTACCTGCTCTCCATCCCAAAGTTTTGTCAAATTGTTGTTGCTCATCTTTATTTCAACGAGATTTTCACCATTGAATGTTGTGGGCAAGGACTCTAAAGGGCATCCCACCCAATCCAATAGCCTGAGCTTTCTTGGCAAACGCTCCATACGAGAAGCATTTAGATTATTGAAATTTCCATAAAACCTAAGAAACTTCAGATTGTGCATTGAACGAAAGGCTTTATTAATTACCCACATCTCTTCAACTTCTGAACGGTTGATAATCAAGCCTTCAATACTTCCCTAATAAACAGAAAAATAATAATAAAAACATGACATAAATCAAATAGGAATTTGAAATTCAATAATCTTTTTAATAAAATAATGTAAAAAGTGCACTCTTACCCTATTTTCCTTCAATACTTCAGAACTTCTCCCAAAAATCCAAAATATCTTGCACCATGTAGGATATTTTAATGATTCTTCACGAACAATTTGTTTACCCATTTCTTCTATTAGATTGTGCATACCTATCATTCCTCCGTAAAAATCTAAAAGAGCTTTATCTTCAAGAATCTTCAATCCAATCTCAATTGAATAACCGCATGCACCTAAGAATTTTTTTGCATCCTTGACATAATGATAATAATTGACAAAACATGCGATATGTAAGAAAATATTTTTCGTTTCCTCATCAAGTTCTTCAAAACTCAATCTGAGAATATGATTAATTTCTGGAAGAGGTAATTTTTGAAGCTTTTCCAATTGGTTTTTCCATGCCTCCTGATTTTTGCCACGTAACAAGGCGGCAAAAACCTTTAGGGCCAATGGATTTCCATCCGCATATTGAGTCACTTGTTGTGCTAGCTTTCTTATCTTCAAGTCAGCATAGTCATTTCTAAAAGCATTGATGGAGAATAGATCAAAAGCTTCAAAAGGATTCAAACGATCAAGCACATATACATCGACCACTTTTATACCAGCAAGCACTTGCCTATCTCTGGTTGTTATCAAGATTTTACTTCCTGATCCAAATTCATGTCTTCCAACTAAATTTTCTAATTGTTCAACATCATCAACATCATCAAGCACAATGAAAACCTTTTTCCGACCAAGCCTACTGATGGTATAAGGATGTATTGTATTGCCAATGTGAGATTCTTTATCCCCTAATAACCTCCAAACAATTTTTTCCCTCAAAGCATCTATTCCATATCTCTTTGATTCTTCCCTTACATTAGCCAAAAAGCAAGACCCTTCATATGTAAAATGCAATTTGTTAAACAATGCTTTTGCAAGAGTTGTTTTGCCCAAACCGCCCATCCCCCAAATTCCAATGAATTGGCAACCACTATTGTTTGAACCTTTGTCCAACAATGATTCTACAACTGCCATTCTTTTGTGAATTCCAATCAAGCCTTCGAGATAATCTTCACTTTGATAACTAGGGCCCAACTTTTGTATGACACGATTCACTATTTCTTCAATTAGCTCCGCTTCATTCCTACACATCATTGAAAAAATAAAGAGGCACCAAATTTAATACCACATTATCTATTAAGTTCAAATTTTGAACTATTCCTAACGACAAGTAACTATGAAGATTTGCCAATTTTAAAATTTCTTATAATATTTTTTGGAGAAATGTTTCTTATATTAGATGACATAACTAGATATATACAAAATTCCAGCTTCATTTTATGGCCACGAATGCATCGTCATAACCATAGGGAGACAGGGATTTGGATCAAAATATCATAACAGTAAAGTTGATGGACCCAGTGAAGTGATTAAGCATAGTGTACAAGAGAAGCTATTCTCTTTATGATCATCAGCGTAATTTCCATTAAATGCCTCAAAGATTGATTTACTTTAGCCCGAGGCATGGAAGAAAATGATAAGAGGAAGATCATAAATATGTAGTTACCTATTGAAGCCACAATGCCAACCAGACAAATTGGCAGCTTGAGTAAGAGCCTCCCTCCACTTTTGCAGTTGTTGATTGTTGATGTTTATTTTGCACTCATGTTCTTCAAATGCTTTCTTGTAACTCCCAGACTGCTTCCTCACATGTGAAGGATCCACTCTATAGAACCCGGCATAACAAAGCAACCTTGATTTTTAAAGCACTGTAATATTTTTGCAAGCTCCTCCAGGCACCACGTGGAAGAGCATAGTTTTTCTGAGAAGATCACAAGGATACAGACTTGAATCTTCAATGGCTTTCTCAAGAGACGGCCATACCTCATCTCCCTTCTCAAGTCTATAGTCGATGTATGTATCTATTTGGTTTCTGCGATAGAGCTTCATTCTGAAGGCTTGGCCTTCCTTTGTGAGGTTGGAGCGGGTTGTTTTCTCAATAACAAAACTATAATTAAAACATCATATTTCTTGGAGATTGAGATGATGGGCAATGGGAAGAAAATGAACCATTATCGATTTTGTTGGGTTGACACTACTATATGCCAAAACAGCCAATTGGGAGTGCTTTCAATTCAGATCTAAGAATGATTGGCAATAGGAAACAAACCGGCCTAAGAGGAAGATATATAATATATAAAATTTTAGGGGAATTGATTGAGTCAACCAAGTCAATGAAAGATGGAACAAATTGAATAATAATATCATAATAAATTATAAATAAAAGCAAAGCTAACTTTTAAAGATTTATTATAATAAGAGCTTCCAACGTGTGACTTTTGAGAAGCTTCGCATGACATGATTCTCAAATTTGAAATTTCAAAGAAAGGAGGTCCTACGAACAGAAGTAGTGTGTTGAAAAGACCGCATTAAATGAAACCACAGTACAGAAAGGAAATTCCACTGACACTTTCTCCGAAATGTTGATCAAATATCTTTGAGACCTTCACCCAAAGCTTTAATCAAATTTTCTAAGGGCTGGTCCAAAAAGAAAAAGAAAAATCAAATTCCCAGGAAAGCAGAAACGCCTGCGGTGAAGTGTCCTGATGAATTTGGATTAATAAAGCACTATAATTACACCTCTACTCTATTTTGTGTTGCATGTTTAGTGTTCGCCTCTAGAAATATGAGGTTGAACAAATACTATTTTCTTCAAAAAATAATACAATCCTAAATATAAGACCCTTATACATATTAGTATAATAATATAAAGGTCTTATATTTAAGACAGGAGGAGTAACATATATTATCAAAACATTTAACATGAAAGACAGAGCTAATAAGCATTAGAGTAGAGAAGGGTGTGACTTGTGTAAAAAAAACAAGGAGGAATAAGTACGGATTGCGTGTGACAGTGAGAATGGTGGAGCCTCATAAATAGTCATATGTCTCATTTTGAGGAATGATGTTAAATAATGTTTAATATAAAATACCCCTTATGAATAAATAAAATAACTCAGCACTTTTTGTCGTGCCAGTCTATTGTCATATAGTTTTTTCTTCTTGATGAATGACATTTATATTTTTACTAAAAAAATATGACCTAGCCCACCTTGGATTGAAGTTGAGAAAATGCAAAGTGTAAATTGAGGGTAAGAGTGGGAAAAAAAGGAAAAAAAAAAAGGGTTTTAAGACATAATAAGTTAATGCTTGCGAAGCTTGCAGGAAGTTCGCAAAACAAACAAATAAACAAAAAAGTAGAATAAAGCTACTTTTGACTTTCATGCGGAGATAGTCAATCTGCCTATGGAAATGGAATCTCTTTGTTGGCTTTTTGGCATATGACTCAACCGACGCGTATAGTTATTGGCTCTTGTTTCAAAAAGTGTAGCGTGCTTTAATGAGCAAGTGAATTCGGGTCAAGTGAGGTCTCACCCATGATAGTGTGACGGCGGGGTTGATTCATGACTCATAAAGTTATGAGTTTTAATCCCGATGGAAGGATTTTGTTAGTAGATAATATATAAATATTTATGTAAATATTTTCTTAGTCTGAAAATATATCATGATCCTGATAAGTCTCTGAGACTTAACTCACCTTAATTATTTTTTATATATGACATCAGGTCTTTATTTGTTATTTTCTAAATTAAAGATCCCAAATCACAATTTCACATACTGGGAGTCTTATTTGCCATTTTTAATGCTGGTAAAAAAAAAGAGAAATTTTTATAAATTATGTATGTCTATTTTATCTCGTTTTATTTGATTTTTTTTGGCTCATGTGTGTGGAAAAGACAATACTAAATGAAAAACATAGTACAGGGAGTAAGGAAATTCCACCGACACTTTCTCCGAAACGGTGATCAAATATCTTTGAGACCTTCACCCAAAGCTTTAATCAAACTTTCCAAGGGTTCGTCCAAAAGGAAAAAGAAAATCGAATTTCCCAGGAAAATATAACGCCTGCCGTAAAATGTCCTGATGAAATTTGGTTTAATAAAGCACTATAATACGCCTCTCTTACTTGTGTGGCATGTTTAGTACTCTTCGCCTCTAGGTATATAAGATTGAACGAATACTTATTTCTTGAAAAAAAAACATATATTATCAAAACCTTAAGTGAAAGCCCAGAGCCAGTAAGCATTAGAGTTTTAACATTTCAAAACTGCACGTTTTGACAATTTTTGATTATATTTATTATTAGCCCTCATTTCCTCTGCTCTTGATAGACCAAAAAGCCAGTCAGTCAATTGCGCATGACAGTGAGAATGGCGGAACCCTCGCTCTATTTGTTTGGGCGTTAAAACCAACATCGTGTCTTGGCTATTAACACTTATGCTGGTACTCCTCATATCCTTAAGTAAGACACATTTAACTAATTTGATTAGATTAAGGAAGTTAGATAAGTTAGTTAATTATAAAAAATGTGACACGTTTGTCCTAAAATACCATAATCATTTTTCTTAATACCACTCTTCCTCTCCTACTTGATTATGGTTAAAGAGAGTATCTATAGGGGTATTTAGAGAAAATGATAAATATGATAAATGGGTCTTATATTTAGGACCAAAAGCCAACTCAACAATTAAGTCATAATTAGGATCGGAGGAGTAACTTTGTTTGGGTAAACTTACTAGTACTTTGTTTGGGTAAACTTTTTTTCCAGTGAGCTAAGCTAAAAATTTGAGCTTTTTTATTTGTAACATGGAGAGAGAAACAAATGAGGATTAAAAAAAATACAATAATATTTAATTGGATCCTATATTAACCCAATAATTTGGTCACGTGGTCATG